>NW_027616815.1:182500-184879 GCF_964187855.1 Myxine glutinosa | reverse complement strand
GAGCGGTCGAGCGGACAGTGCGAGTGAACTTTGAGTCCTTGAAAGGAAGTTCGTGCGATAGGTGATATCGCCGGAGTGCTGTGGAGCCTGCGTAGTCGGGTATCTGCATTGAGGTTCCGGAGTATCCTTGCCTCGAAGCCCCGGCTCGAGTGAAAGCCGTCCGCCATTTCCCCACGCGCCCTGCCTTCAGTGAAAAAGGTTTTTGTCGCATCGGCCGGGCATTATTCCCCGGTGGGTTGCCGGGGACGGCTGTGCAAGAAAGTGGCTTTTGAGGATTATAAGGAGACTCGCTGATTGAACCGCAAACGTGTACGTCGGAGCACGTCTTTGGGAGGTTTCCATTCCACCGCTATTTTGCTGGGTGTTGGACCACGTGACCTCTGGGTTGCTTCGATCGTCCACGCCTCAATTGATTTTGATCGGACATTGATCCAACAATCGCTGGAGCGAATCGACTTCGCCTTGGAGGGGTACAGAGACATTGGGGGAGTGCCGTGAGTTTGGGTTAAAGGACTAGATAAGGTGGTACCATCTTAAGATAGTGATTGTAGGGTGAATTGCTATTATTATTTGTGTCGTGATTCCGGTGTGATTTATAATATATTATTGTTTGTTCATAACGCTTGGTGTGGTTTCATTATTGATTTGATTGTTTCATTTGATTGTTTCATTGAGGGTTTCATTATTGACTGATTTCAACCAAGGAAAACATATCTTTCTGCCGGGGAACCTCTCGGGGTTCGGAGGTTTACCGAGACCAGGGGATAGGGGAGGACCCCGTAACAGAAAGTATATATATATATATATATATATATATATATACACAACAACAACAGGCATTTTAAGGCCATTTTCCCTGCAAGAGCGAGGGTTAGCCTTGCGGTCCCCATGACAATCCTCTCCATTTTGCCCTATTTTCTGCATCTCCCCTTGTTAACCCCCTTGCCCGCATTTCTTCTTCGACCATCTTTAGTCGTAATTGTCATGGTTCTCTTTTTGAGGCAATGTTTTTATGGCCGGATGCCCTTCCTGACGCCAACCCTTTTAGTCGCCTCTTACGACACGCAGGGATACGGTGTACCTATTCTAAACCGGGGTACACACCGGGTTATGAGTACCAGCTTGCTGGATGAATGATCCCGGTGTGTACCCCGGTTTAGAATAGGTACACCGTATCCCTGCGCATCGTAAGAGACGACTAAGGGTTGGCGCCAGAAAGGGCATCCGGCCATAAAAACATTGCCTCAAAAAGGGAACCATGATTGTCATGGGGCCCGCAAGGCTAACCCCCGCTGTAGCGGGGAAAATGGCCTTAAAACGATCATTCATTCATTCATTCAGTCAGCCCCCTGAGCCAACACTTCGTAGAAGCACATTTGGCAGCAATTACAGTTTTGAGTCTTCTTGGGTATGTCTATATCAGCTTTGTACATCTGGATTTGGGGAGTTTCTCCCATTTTCCTTGCAGATTTGCTCAAGCTCTGTCAAGTTGGAATGGGAGCATCAGTGAACAGCAATCTTCAAGTCTTTTCACAGATTCTTTAATGAGGATTCAAGTCTGGGCTTTGGCTGGGCCAATCAAGGACTTTCACGTTATTGTTCTGAAGCCACTCCAGTGATGCTTTGGCTGTATGCTTGGAGTCATTGTCCTGTCGGAACGTAAATCTTCACTGCAGTAAGGTCTTTTGCACTCTGAATCAGGTCGAGGTCAGCAAATTGAGTACCAACTTGCTGGGATGAATGATCACGGTGTGTACACCGATTTAGAATAGGTACACCATATCCCTGCGCATCGTAAGAGCGTGACCAAGGGTTGGCGTCAGGAAGGGCATCCGGCCATAAAAACAATGCCTCAAACAGGGAACCATGATTGTCATGGGCCCCGCAAGGCTAACCCCCGCTCTAGCGGGGAAAAATGGCCTTAAAACGATCATTCTCATATATATATATATATATATATATATATATATATATATATATATATATATACACGCACATACACTGTTTAGCCATATACACGCTGCATTTATAGATACATTATTCATTGACGACACAAGATGCATACGACAGCTTCCAATGCCTTGCAAGTACTCACACGCGATTGCGAGGGAAACCCATTTCCATCAGGCTGTCCATTGTTGTACTGTCAGCCATAGTTGTGGGATGTCAACTAAAAACAAAACAATGAAGAGAATTACATGAGATAAAAGAGAGTTCTGATCAAACACCATATTTTGATTCTGATACAACTGTACTACATTCATAGTCATCATTACACTGCCGTATCCACCATCGTTTAAACTACAATAAAGAACAATAAAATTGCCCGCCGCTAAAGAAAATACCATTTAAAACTTAATAGTCTCCAATTCAATTGTA
>NW_027616815.1:0-175000 GCF_964187855.1 Myxine glutinosa | reverse complement strand
TCCACACGGACATTAAAGTTCATTTGGATGAAAGAAAAGTACCTGAATTGTATGAGGCAGCAACAGTGGCAGATGACTATGCCTCGACACACAGGATGGGGTTCCACAAACCTAACTTCCCGCCTCGAGGTAGCCAGGGGAGTTACATTAAATCAGGTTTGGAGAGCAAATTCTCATTGAGGAGTATCGAGCAAAATCTGGTACCTCAAATTTTAGTGATCAAAAGACTGACTGTCCATGGCAGACCAACCTTCCAGGGGGTCCGAAGCAGACCACGGGATTTTCCTCCGGGCCTACTTGCGCTCTTTCTAAGAAACCTGGGCATTTGATGTCCCAATGTTACTCCCTGAAAAGGAGAAATCAGCATCGGAGTCAGGCTAGTTAAACTCCGAATGCGTTGGCCAGTGCGAGAAATCGTCCTTGGAGGACAGTGCCTTGTGAAGGTCCCTGTGCCAAACTTACTGCATCAGAGAACGACGTTGTCCAAGAGGGTTACAAACCTTTCATTTCCGAGGGGTTTGTGTCACTGGATGGGGACATAACTAACCAGAGACCTGTTAGGGTATTGAGGGACACGGGAGCACATCAATCTTTGATGCTCGAGGACATTTTGCCATTATCTGAAAAAACTGCAACTGGGGTTAGTATTCTCTTATAGGGGGTTGGTGGCTTCGTTAAAGCTCCTCTTCATGTGATCCATTTAAAGTCTGAGTTGGTGTCAGGACCGGTCACCGTAGGTTTACAAGCCACTCTTCCTGTGGAGGGAATATCTTTTATTATCGGGAATGATTTGGCCGGTGGTCGAGTTTCAGGTAATCAAATGTTGGTTGAAAAGCCCAGTATGGAAAATAACACAGCACAGTTAGAGCAGGAGATTCCGGGAATCTTTCCATCATGTGCAGTGACTCGTGCTATGGGTAGAAAGCGCTCTGAAGAGAATGAGAAGGAAGGTGATGTGGATTTGGGTTCCATCGAGGTATTGGAGGAAAAGTCTGGGAGACACTGTAGTGAAGGGAGTGACACCAAGGAACCTAATGATAAGGTTTCATCTGGACAAAAGCATAACATGGAGTGTCCGTCGAAGACATCTGGGAATGAGGTTGAACAAACGGTGCTTGTCCGAAGGAGATTTGTTGAAGAGCAACAGAAAGATTTTGAACTCCGGAGTTTGATTAGTAAAACCGTTACAGAGGAAGAGGCTATAAAGGTACCTGTTGGTTACTTCATGAAGGGGGAAATACTTATGAGAAAATAGAGACCACCGAAGGTACCAGCGAATGACGAGAGGAAAGTCCATTACCAAATTGTGGTACAACACCCCTACCGGATGAACCCTGTTAAGATGGATTATCTCCAGGAGGTTCAGTATAGGTTGGAGAACGACATCATCGAACCAAGCAGCAGTGAATGGAGCTCACCATGTTTGTTGGTTCCAAAACCCGATGGCAGTTTTCGCTGTTGTACGGGTTTAAAACGGGTTAATGCAGTGACCAAGACCGACTCATATCCCATCCCAAGGATTGATGACTGCATTGATAGAATAGGCCCAACTAAATTAGTAAGCAAATTTGACTTGCTGAAGGGGTATTGGCAGATTCCTGTTACTGATCAGGCAAAATAAATTTCGGCCTTAGTCACACCAAATGGGTTGTATCAGTACAAGGTTCTTCCCTTTGGGTTGAAAAACGGTCCTGCTACGTTTTGACGACTAATTAATGAGCTTATTGCAGACCTTGAGGGGGTGGAGGCTTAACTGGATGATGTCATCATCCACACCATGACAATGGAAGATCATCTTAAACTAATTCATGCATTCTTCAAGAAATTGACCGAGGCAATGTTGACCATCAACTTATCTAAGAGTGAGTTTGTAAAAGCACAGGTGGTGTTCCTAAGCCATGTAGTTGGTCAGGGTCAGGTGCAACCAATGACAGCCAAGATTGAAGCCATCGATCGCTTCCAAATTCCAAAATGGATAAAGGAGCTTATGTGATTCTTGGGTATGGCTGGTTGGTACCGGCGGTTCTGTAGGAATTTTTCTGATGTGGTAGCCCTTTTAACGAATTTGCTGAGGAAAGAGAGTAAGTTTGTTTTGGATGACCAATGCCAGACTGCCATTGCCCAAGTCAAAGTGATATTGATGAACTCTCCTGTCCTTGCAGTGCCGGATTTTCGAAAACCTTTCAAGTTGGCCATCGATGCAAGTGATGTGGGGGCTGGGGCAGTTCTACTGCAGGAAGGTGATGATTGCCTTGATCACCCGGTGTGTTACTATTCGAGGAAGTTTGACAGACATCAGAAAAATTATACCACCGTAGAAAAAAGACTCTTGCTCTCCTACTAGCTCTACAGCATAATGAGGTGTATCTGGGAACTACTACCTGTCCCATAAAGGTTTTCACTGATCACAACCCCTTAACCTCATTCAAAAAATGAAAAAGAAAAATCAGAGGTTGATGAGATGGAGCGTGTCTTTGCAAGAGTTCAACTTGGAAATTAGGCATGTAAAGGGCAGAGACAATGTAGTCATCGATGCTTTATCCAGAGTGAAATAACCTGGAGGATTCCTGTGAGTTGTTTGGAATTTTTGTTGCTTATGGGATTTGATCAGCCATAGTTTTGATTTGTAGTTTTATGGGTGTGAGTATTGCTTTTGGTTGTTAAAGCTACTTTTTGTATGGAAAGAAAGTTTTCACCATGTTCAAACTTTCTTCCTTGAATGTGAGGAGTGTTACGGATCCGTCACTTGCACCTTTGCTCAGTGTTAATAACCGCACGTGACCAACCTCGGCCAATTGGAAGCCGTGGAACCTTCCAGAAGGAGGTGGGGGGAATGACCCACGTGACCAACCTCGGCCAATGGGAGGCCGTGGAACCTTCTAGAAGGACATTCCACCCAATAAAGGTCCATGCCCATCGTCATTCGAGCTCTCTCATCGTTCGTCTTGAAGCTGGCTGTCCTACGTGCTGGTCCGTCCGTTCTGTGCTCCTCCTCGTTCCCCGTGCTGGTTTTTCACCCAAGCGGCGGTTCGTCCTCTGGGCCGATTTTCCTTCAAGCTGCACGTCCGGATCGATTCGTGCACTGCGCTCGGGAGCTGGCGGACCCAAGTCAGCGTCGGCACGTCCATCGGTACGAGGTACGTGTTTAACCGGTGTGATTCATTCCCTGTGTGAGTAAGCAAGGCGCCTGTTGGGATTTGGCTAGGTAAGGATTGTTAAGTCTGCCTCTCGTCCTCTTATCTGTGCCTTGTAAATAAAAGGCGTATACATTTTTTGGTCCTTTTCAACCTGTTTGTATTGTCCTTTTCTTCATTGGCCCAGCATAGTCCGAACCAAGTTGACTTGAATCAGGCCCATAAATCATGCAGGATAACGCCACGACCCACACCATGCGATCCGCTCGGCACACCATAAGGTGTGGGAACGCCAGAGGGTTCAAACCCCAGTTTCTCCGGCCAGGTGTCTCAAAGGTATTTGGTGTTAGGTGACCAGTAACCCTTCAGCGCGTGACTGGGAGATTGGCGATTGAAGTTGCTTTGGAACTCGGGCATGAACTTAGTCACGGCCGACGACCCGGTGGACCCGGTGTTTGAGGGGAACCGGGGACTTCACCCCCCCCCCCCCCCCACTCCCCTTAGTACGTCGACAGACCCGGGATCCGCAACAATATATTGTCCTGTGATTCCCCTCGGTGATGTCCGGAAAATCACGGATAGCAATCAAGCATTAATGGAGGCGTTCAATTCAATAGCGGATTTTATATCTACACAGGGGAGAAAGAAAGAAGAAGAAGAAGAGGCCGAAGCTTACCTGTCGTTCGCCGGCAGATCCAAAGCCTGCAGGAAATGAACTCAAAAGGGAATACGGGTTAACATGTACAAGAAAAATAATGTAATGATTTATTTACAACGGGTGCCGGGACATGAAAAGCACGACGATAATAAATAATGTTCCTATATGGAGTGGTCCCGCACCGGACTTAAACACAGACAAAGGGAAGATAAACAAAAATAACCGTGTGTGTGTGTGTGTGTGTGTGTGTGTGTGCACTTAACTCAACCAGCTCGGGGTCTCGTCAGGGTTTGTCAACTAGTCTGGTGTGTTGGCGGGAACCGCCCGGCCGTTGGCGCGAAAACAGGCCTCGCACGCCCCGGTTCACGAGGCATCGCTGCTCTCCAGCGGCCAGCCGCACGTCGTTTTTTCCTGCCAAAGTCGGCCTCCTCACAATCCCCAGCAGGGTCTTGGCACATCGTCGCCCGCACCGAGGTCCAGAACATGAAGATAGTGGGGGGAGAATCGTCAGCACACACTCGCAGGCAGGCACCAGAGCAAGAGAACGTCCACAGCAAGAGAGGGTCCAGCTCAAGAGGGCTGAGAGAGCAAAATGTCGGTTTCTCTCCACTTTTAACGTTCCCTCGTGACGTCATCTCCTCTCTCCATCTCTCCACCAATGCCCGCAGGCCACCACTACCGTGTTCCGCTCTCCACCTATCACACGCAGTTCGCCCTTTGACATCATCGGCGTGCCCTGCCAATCAGCGTGATGCCCCTACGCACCTTTCTCTTCACAAATCAGTCAGCCGCTTCTTGCCTTCTTACGTCATTGGCCATGCTCTTTCAATTGGTCGACTCCCGCCCAATAGCGAGTCCTTCTGGGCATGGCTCCCCGCCTGCCTGTGCGATGTGTGTTCAACCAGGTGGTGTTGTTAGCCCTGCTGCTTGATGCCTGGCTTCCGGTTAGTTTTATTGTCATTGGTTATGTGTGGTGCTTTTAATGGTGGAATTCCTCAATAGTGTTTATGTGCAGTGCCATAAGGGACAACGGATAAATCACAAGGTCTCACGAAAAGGGGAATTAGCATAATCCCTATGATAATTAGCACAAGGGTCATCCTTGTATGACCACGGATATACACTTACGCGAACAAACCACCTGAACAGGTCCCTGACTAATGTACATCGAAGTGGTTCTTTCTACCCACGATCATCGGAGCACCTACCTATGCAGATCTACCTGAATCTATATATCACTCTACCCCACCAACAATAACACAGCCGCCCTCCTGGAACCGTAGCCCCTGCAAGGTTCGCTGCAGACGCTACCCTCCCAATTTTAACACTTACCGACTCACACTTAACCTATGAGATAAATCAGGAGGGCTGTGTGAAGTGAGCCGAAGCTACCTACCAATGCTCCTTAACATGCTACCCCTTGAACAACCATGCATTTCAAATATGTACAATGATTCAAAGTTCGTGCCCAACTCCTGGGAAAGGAAGAAAAAAACAACACGCAAACCTAACTTAACCACAAACCTTAACCATCAAAAACTCAAAAATTCCAATAAAACATTTATACAACCCCTTCCTACAGACCGCGTCCCCGGTGGATGCCACAAGACTCAACGTTACCTGCAGGGCCATCCCAATGCACCCCAAATTTCCACGGGCCCCGTCCTGGTGTTACAGGTGAGTGACATGGCTCGGTGGATTTCGCCCGCATTCATTCTACACAAACCCATAACCACTCATACACATTCCCAAAAAATAATCAAAACACAAAACCATTACAAGCACGTATTTCACCCCCCCCCCCCCTCCTCCCTCCCTCTCCCCTGCAGGACCATGGCATAGATGTCATACACAGGTGTGTGCGTTTCTACGAGGCAGCGAGGAGGTACCGTACAAGCAAGATGTTGCGGGCGCTTCAGGCTGTGGTGTCCGCAGTCCCAAAAACAATTTGTCCGACCTACAACCTCTTGCCCCCCTCCCCCCCTTTACCTCTTGGCCCCGTGACAACCAAACAGCTCCTTAAGCTGTCATCCCGCCGGTGGGGGCCTCCACACACACCAGGCTCCGTCGTCTCAGGCTTCCTTACAGCCTCACGGGTCGCCGAGAGTCTCTCACCCCAGGGCGCCCAAACAGACCCCCAACCACCGACGGGCTCCAATTTCCAGACACCATTGGCTGCCAGGTGTAATTACTGCAGAGGGGGGCCACAGTCATCGCTCCTCCAGAGCTTGATCCATACCTGCGGACACACACACCTTCCCCACCCATAAAATCCACAAAAACATTCCCTCCCCCGCTGCCATTCAATTCTCTACCACATATTTTCATGCAAAGATGGTACCAAAAAGATTCTGCCATGGCCTGCTTCCATGGACCCACCATCCATCCTTCTGCCCCCCTGCGAGGAACACGGCAGTAGCCCCAACTGGCCAATGTGGTGAGCACCTAAACCCGTCGTGAAATATTACTTTCGGAAGAGGAAAATACCAATGTTTCGGAGTGATCCGAGCGGTGGTTAAACAAAATGAATATTCCACAGGCAAAAAGCGATCTAAAATGGTGGAAGAAAAAAAAATCCAGGGAAATAGAAAAGTTTGTCAGGTTGTCGTGAACAGCGAGTGGGTGATGAAGTTGCACGCTGCTGATAGTCCCAAGGGAAACCAAAGAACAGTGAAGTCCAGCATTTATCCGCTCCACGTAATCGCGCCTTTTAGCTCAAAACTCTTCGAGAGTCTAAAGTTCGCGTAAAAACGCCCCTTCTTCTTCACCCTCTTCTTCCTCCTCTGGGTGCAGTCAAAGTTCATTGGTTGTTCCTGGTTTTAAACCATGCATGAGCTTATATAATATAGAAAGTAGATGAGGCACATAACGATGGGTAGTTGATGTAATCGTTCTGAAATTTAATCTTTCATTGCTCAATTTCAGCTTGTGCTGCCAAGAAACGACGACTTTGTACTTTATTTTTTGACTCAATATATAAACAGTTCAAGTATGTTAAAGGTCACATCGACTTGCGCAAATCAGTTCTGCCTCTCTGCTGACCCCCACGACCTTTCTCCATCACTACAATTAGAGGGTTACCCGTCACATGTTGTTACCAGTCCTGGTCACTGGTTAGTATGTACAGTGCGGGCACGACGTGTCGAGACGAGCGAAGAAAGGCGGGAAATAGGGCGATTAGTTCCGTCCGTGAAACGACAGGTATCGGATTGAAAACGAGTGAAGGTAAAGGATCGTGAATGTGAAACGGAAGAAAGTGTGTTCGTTCGACGTTGATTGGAAGCGGAGAGTGCGAATTAAAATAAATCGAAATTGCAGGCGAGGCCGGAGCGTCTTACCAGTCGCCCCTGGTGCCGCTAGGCCGCAACGAATCGGCGGTCATGCCGCCTGGATTTCCGGCCGCGGCCCGAGCTGGAGGCCCAGCCGCGGCCTGTTTGACCGAGGGGAAGTATCGTGTTGGTTAATAAGAGCGACCCGAGCCGCGACCCGAGCTCGCATCAATCCGGGTGTCGATACAGGTAAGTGCATGTGCAAATCCTTCTATGTCTTGGATTCAACTAGCGGTACGTGATAACTGATAACGCAGTAAAACGCAGGATCCGAGGTAAGTTGTTACATACCTGGAATGATTGTTACCTTTCTCCTGTTTCGAGTTTGCTCTCCCCCTGGTTACACACCTGCACGCAAGTAAACACTGTTGGTCACAGTGGAGTCGCTAGGTCGCGCTCTCCCGAATCCTGGTTACACTCGAGGTGCAAGTTACCTCTCTCCTGGTTACACTCGAGGTGCAAGTTACCTCCTGGTTACACTCGAGGTGCAAGCTACCTCCTGGTTACACTCAGGGTGCAAGTTACCCCTCCTAGTTACACTCGAGGTGCAAGTTACCTCCTGGTTACACTCAGGGTGCAAGTTACCCCTCCTGGTTACACTCAGGGTGCAAGTTACCCCTCCTGGTTACACTCGAGGTGCAAGTTACCTCCTGGTTACACTCGAGGTGCAAGTTACCTCTCTCCTGGTTACACTCGAGGTGCAAGTTACCTCTCTCCTGGTTACACTCGAGGTGCAAGTTACCTCTCTCCTAGTTACACTCGAGGTGCAAGTTACCTCTCCTGGTTACACTCGAGGTGTAAGTTAGCAATCTCCTGGTTACACTCAGGGTGTAAGTTAGCTCTCTTCTGGTTACACTCGGGGTGTAAGTTAGCTCTGCCTTGGTAACACTCGGGGTGTAAGTTAGCAATCTCCTGGTTACACTCGGGGTGCAAGTTACCTCTCCTGGTTACACTCAGGGTGCAAGTTACCTCCTGGTTACACTCAGGGTGCAAGTTACCTCTCCCCTGGTTACACTCAGGGTGCAAGTTACCTCCTGGTTACACTCAGTGTACAAGTTACCCCTCCTGGTTACACTGTGCACAAGTTACCCCTCGCCTGGTTACACTCAGGGTGCAAGTTACCCCTCCTGGTTACACTCAGGTCAGGGTGCAAGTTACCCCTCCTGGTTACACTCAGGGTGCACGTTACCCCTCCTGGTTACACTCAGGGTGCAAGTTACCCCTCTCCTGGTTACACTCGGGGTGCAAGTTACCCCCCTCCTGGTTACACTCAGGGTGCACGTTACCCCTCCTGGATACACTCGAGGTGCAAGTTACCCCTCTCCTGGTCACACTCGAGGTGCAAGATAGCTTTCATGGTTACACTCATGGTTCAAGTTACCTCCCTCATGGTTAAACTTAGGGTACAAGTTGATTCTCTCCTGGTAACAATTGGGGTGTTAGTTATCTCTCTCCTGGTAACACTCGGGGTGTAAGTTAGCTCTGTCTTGGTAACACTCGGGTTGTAAGTCAGTAATCTCCCGGTTACACTCGGGGTGTAAGTTAGCTCTCTCTTGGTTATACTCACGGTGCAAGTTAGCTCTCTCTTGGTTACACTCGGGGTGTAAGTTAGCTCTCTCTTGGTTACACTCAGGGTGTAAGTTAGCTCTCTCTTGGTTACACTCAGGGTGTAAGATAGCAATCTCCTGGTTACACTCAGGGTGTAAGTTAGCAATCTCCTGGTTACACTCGGGGTGTAAGTTAGCAATCTCCTGGTTACACTCGGGGGTGTAAGTTAGCAATCTCCTGGTTACACTCGGGGTGTAAGTTAGCAATCTCCTGGTTACACTCGGGGTGTAAGTTAGCAATCTCCTGGTTACACTCAGGGTGTAAGTTAGCTCTCTCCTCGTTGCACTCGGGGTGTAACTTAACTCTATCCTAGTTACGCTCGGGGTGTAAGTTAGCTCTCTCTTGGTTACACTCGGGGTGTAAGTTATGTCTCTCTTGGTTACACTCGGGGTGTAAGTTAGCTCTCTTCTGGTTACACTCGGGGTGTCAGTTAGCTCTGCCTTGGTAACACTCGGGGTGTAAGTTAGCAATCTCCTGGTTACACTCGGGGTGTAAGTTAACTCTCTCCTGGTTCCACTCAGGGTGTAAGTTAGCGCTCTCCTGGTTACACTCAGGGTGTAAGTTAGCTCTCTCTTGGTTACACTTGGTGTGTAAGTTAGCAATCTCCTGGTTACACTCGGGGTGTAAGTTAGCTCTCTCCTGGTTACACTCGGGGTGTAAGTTAGCTCTCTCTTGGTTACACTTGGGGTGTAAGTTAGCAATCTCCTGGTTACACTCGGGGTGTAAGTTAGCTCTCTCCTGGTTACACTCGGGGTGTAAGTTAGCTCTCTCCTGGTTACACTCGGGGTGTAAGTTAGCTCTCTCCTGGTTACACTCGGGGTGCAAGTTAGCTCTCTCCTGGTTACACTCGGGGTGCAAGTTACCTCTCTCCTGGTTACACTCGACGTGCAAGTTAGTTCTCTCCTGGTTACACTCGGGGTGCAAGTTCGTTCTCTCCTGGTTACACTCGGGGTGCAAGTTAGCTCTCTCCTGGTTACACTCGGGGTGCAAGTTAGCTCTCTCCTGGTTACACTCGGGGTGCAAGTTAGCTCTCTCCTGGTTACACTCGGGGTGTAAGTTAGCTCTCTCCTGGTTACACTCGGGGTGTAAGTTAGCTCTCCTGGTTACACTCGGGGTGTAAGTTAGCTCTCCTGGTTACACTCGGGGTGTAAGTTAGCTCTCCTGGTTACACTCAGGGTGTAAGTTAGCTCTCCTGGTTACACTCGGGGTGTAAGTTAGCTCTCCTGGTTACACTTGGGGTGTAAGTTAGCTCTCTCTCCTGGTTACACTCGGGGTGTAAGTTAGCTCTCTCTCCTGTTTACACTCGGGATGCAAGTTAGCTCTCTCCTGGTTACACTTGGGATGCAAGTTAGCTCTCTCCTGGTTACACTCAGGGTGCAAGTTACGTTTCTCGGTTAAACTCAGGGTTCAACTTTTCTCTCTTCTGGTTACATTTAGGGTCCAAATTATCTCCTGGTCATGGGCAGGGCACGGATTGGCTCCCTTTGTCACGGGCGGGGCACGGGTTGGCTCCCTTTGTCGCGGACGGGGCGCGGGTTGGCTCCCTTTGTCACGGGCGGGGCGCGGGCTGGCTCCCTTTGTCGCGGGCGGGGCATGGGTTGGCTCCCTTTGCCGCGGGCGGGGCATGGGTTGGCTCCATTTGTCGCGGACGGGGCGCGTTTGCTCCCTTTGCCGCGGGCGGGGCGCCGTTGGCTCCCTTTGTCGCGGACGGGCCGCGGGATGGCTCCCTTTGTCACGGGCGGGGCGCGGGTTGGCTCCCTTTGTCGCGGGCGGGGCGCGTTTGCTCCCTTTGCCGCGGGCGGGGCGCGGGTTGGCTCCCTTTGTCGCGGGCGGGGCGCGGGTTGGCTCCCTTTGTCGCGGGTGGGGCACGGGTTGGCTCCCTTTGTCGCGGGCGGGGAGGGGGTTGGCTCCCTTTGTCGCGGGCAGGGCGCGGGTTGGCTCCCTTTTGTCGCGGGCGGGGCGCGGGTTGGCTCCGTTTGTAGCGGGTGGGGCACGGGTTGACTCCCCTTGGCGTGGGCGGGGCATGGGTTGGCTCCCTTTGTCGCAGGCGGGGCGCGGGTTGGCTCCCTTTGGTGCGGGCGGGGCGTGCGTTGGTTCCCTTTGTCGCGGGCGGGGCGCGGGTTGGCTCCCTTTCGTCTCGGGTTGGCTCCCTTTGTCGCGGGCGGGGCGCTGGTTGGCTCCCTTTGTCGCGGGCGGGCGCGGGTTTGCTCCTTTGTCGCGGGCGAGGCGCGGGTTGGCTCCCTTTGTCGCGGGCGGGGCGCGGGTTGGCTCCCTTTGTCGCGGGCGGGGCGCGGGTTGGCTCCCTTTGTCGCGGGCGGGGCGCGGGTTGGCTCCCTTTGTCGCGGGTTGGCTCCTTTTGTTGCGGGCGGACACGGGTTCACCTCTATTAATTACGTAACATTGGAATGCGAGTACTCTATGAATTACGTACTACATTACCAGAACGTCAGCAGTCTATTAATTACATAGAATTAGAACGTGAGTCGTCTTATTTAGGGAGAATTTGAATGTGAGTCGTTTATGAATCATGTATAATTGGAACGTGTGTTCAGTATTCTATTAATTACAGAGAATTGGGACCTGAGTAGTATACTTAGTACGTACTATTGGAATGTGAGTTGTCTTTTTATGTGGAATTGCAATGTGAGTAGTCTTTTTATGTGGAATTGCAATGTGAGTAGTCTTTTTATGTGGAATTGCAATGTGAGTCGTCTATTAATTAGGTGGTATGGGAACGTAAATAGTCTATTAAATATGTGGAATGGGAATGTGAATAGTCTATGAATTACGTGGTATTGGAAAATAATTTGTCTATTAATTACATTGTCTTGGAATATGAGCAGTCCATTAATTACATACTATTGGACATCAGTAGTCTATTAATTACGTACTAATTACGTGTTGGAACGTATTGTTGTGCATTGATTCCATCCATTATTAATAATTTAGCGCACAAACACCAAACGTGTTTCTAACCTCAGGTTTATCTGTTACTCTTGAGCTCTTTGCCTCACCCTGGTTGACCTCTTCCCCGACTAAGCATCTACATCCATCATGCTGACATTCCCCGATCCACACTCTGTGTCTTAATCTTTCACTTTTTACTTATGGTGCCCTTGTTTTTGCCTCCCCTTCACTACCTTCCCCATTAAATATTGAGCTGAGGTAGATGTTCAACTTCCTCTTAAAAACCATGTCTGTTCCCGCCGTACACAATGTCTGTTGACAGCAAATTCCACAGTCAGCAGGCAGTGGAAAGAAAGGATCATTGATAGTATGCAGTTCCCTTCTTTTGTGTAACTCCTCCCCAGTTATTATTCACATCCACCAACCTCCTTCCAGACCCCCACTCGCCACAACCCGACTGTGCTGCCTTAATGCAACGGATCGTTAAACTCCCACGACTACGGGTGGCACATCTCTGAAGAGCATCCTAACCGTAGGTATGTGTCTTGCGTGCAGCCAAAACGGCCAGCTGGTTCATGTGAGCTCCATTCATGTCACAGTAATATTCCAGTTAAAACAGCTAGTATTTGGAATGGCAAAACTTTTCCACTCATTTACCTTCTCGAATGACTTGGTATCAACAAACAACAACAACAGGCATTTTAAGGCCATTTTGCCTACAAGAGCGGGGGTTAGCCTTGCGGTCCCCATGACAATCTTCTCCATTTTGCCCTATTTTCTGCATCTCCCCTTGTTAACCCCCTTGCCCGCATTTCTTCTTCGACCATCTTTCGCCAAGTCTTTCTCGGTCTTCCCCGTCCTCTACTTCCTTCTACATTCATTTCCATCACTCTTCTCAACCAGTCACTTTCATCCTTCCTCAACACATGACCAAACCATCTCAACCTGTTTCTCTTCACAGCATCCATCACAGGCTCTATTCCCATCATCTTTCGCAATTCATCATTTGTCTTCCTCTCTCTCAACGATGCTCCGCACATCCACCGAACCATTCGCATTTCCACCCTTTCCAGCCTTCGTTGCTGCTCTACGTTCATTACCCATGTCTCGCTCCCACAAATCATAACACTTCTCACACATGCAGCACACACCTTTCCCTTCAGCTTCAATGACACTCCCCTCCTCGTCACCATGCCACTCAGTTCCCGAAACTTCTTCCGTGCACATCTCACTCCAGCAACCGTTGCCGAGTCTGATCCACCTTCTCCATTCAGCACGTCTCCTAGGTAACAAAATGTTTTCACACCTTCCAGCTTCACGCCATCTCCAAGATCCAACTCAGCATTTCCTCCGTCTGCAGCTCCCTCTGTGCACACCTTACACTTAAATGTAGCTGCCACACTGGTTAATGGCCCTCTCAGACCACTACATTTTTGCTGAACCCACTCAGCGCACATTGTACATTGAATGGAATTTACTCCGACACCCTTCCTGCACACAGCACACGGCCACTTCCCAGTTCTTTCCACCTCACCACATGCTTTACCACTTGCCATCACCTTCGTTTTTCCGATATTCACCTTCAGACCTTTTGTCTCCATACATTCCTTCCACTTGTTCATTTTCTCCTTCGGTCCATCCATACTTTCCGCAATCAACACCAGATCATCTGCATACAACAACTCCCACGGTAAACCCTCCTTTACGTTCTGAGCCAGCACCTCCATCACAGCTACAAATAGTAGTGGACTTAGTACCGACCCCTGATGCACTCCCACCTTCACCTCAAACTCACCACTGTTCGCGTCCTTCGTCCTTACAGCTGTGCGCGCTCTTTTGTACATTGCCATCACTTCTCTGATCAACCATTCCTCCACTCCTAACCTCCTCAATGCCCATGTCACTACTTCGCGTGGAACCCCATCGAATGCTTTCTCCAGATCAACAAACCCAAGAAACAACTTCTTCCTCTTCTCCATGTACTTCTCCTGCAACTGCCTCACAATAAAGAGCGGGTCTGTCGTTCCTCTTCCTGGCATAAATCCAAACTGCATTTCGTTGATCTTCACCTTCTTCCTTATCCTCCTCTCCAACACCCTTTCCAATACCTTCATTCCATGCTCCAATAACTTTATCGCTCGGTACGAGCCACACTCCAGAGGGTCACCTTTCCCCTTGTATAGAGGGACGAGGGTACTCGGTTCCCATTCCATTGGAATGCGGCCTTCTTGGTATCGAGCAGGCTTTTTTCTGGTTGAACTTTGGGTTCTTTAACTCTTTACCGGTGATAACAATCTGAACAAATTAAGATTACTTTGTTGATTTACGCAGTTTTTTTTCCACTCGCTGGATGTGGATGCGCATGTTCAAAGTCCGTTGTGCAGCTGTTTGTGGCTCCAATAATGGTTTCCCTGTGAATGTGTGTGTAGTTTCCATGTTTATATGTATGCTTGCTCAAACAGTTATTCAGGAGTGGGTGGAAGCAGCAGGTGCCAGGTGGCTTCAGGAGAAAAACAGAAACCTTGTTTGGCTTTGGTGGCAACGATTTGCTGGGTTTTTTTTTTTTTTTTTTTTTTCCAAAGACTACTGAATCCGTAATACTGACTGAATGCTGTGGAGAGACAAACCTAAAAAATGTATATTCGGTCGTTCCATCAGGGTGTCCAGTCTGCCGGAATGTGTTGGTGGTTACGATCCCACGGTGTCTATCGTGAAGAGAGGATGAGCTATCACCAGCACCCTGGAACAAATTACAAATTCCTGCTAAAACCTACAGGCAGCACATCCATGCCCCCAGCAAATGACGATATCCACAGCTATGTGCATACAAAAAAAAGAAGAAGATTCCTTCTCATTGCTTCCACCACCTCTCCTGGTCGTGTTCACAACACAATTTTTTTTGGACAAAAATCTTATACTTTCAAATCAGACCTTGTCCACCTGTCGTTATACATCAAACCAAAAGCGACATCAATCGATTATTTTCCAGACTCTTTCATAATCCGAAACCTCTCGATAACGTCAGCATGTTTTTCTCATGTTTGTTTCAGCATCTCATGTTTTTCTAATCTCGAAACCCTTTCTCATAAATGCAATACTCGCAACTAGGAAAATCACATCCTCGGAAACATTGATCATTGACTATAGGGTAAGCGCTAAAGCGTCGTTGTAAACTGTAAAAGCGTTCTTTGTTCATTATCATTCATTCATTCATTCATTCATTCATTCATTCATTGCGTTGTATTTTGTGGGATTAATGTTTCAGCAGCTTCGGCCTTCACCATTGATTGTAAACCTGGAAACGTGTGACAGGAAAACTTTTCTGTACCCGATGATTGAATGAGAATTGCGTAAGGGTTTCTTCAGTGCAAGTGTTGAAATTCCTTTACCTACAAGAGGATCACCTCGTGCACATCATAACGGCCGGCATCACAATTTGGGCAAAAGGTGTGGAACTTATTTATGAGCCCGTACCCCCGCGCAGTGGGGGACGGGGTTTTGCAGTCACTTCTGTGTGTCTGTGTGTCTGTCTGGGCCATAACTTCTTTTTTTTACCATTTGAGTTTTGTCATCAAATTTTCAGCAAAGATTTATTGTGAGAATATGGAGAAGACAGATTAATAATTTGGTCAAAAGGTCAAAGGTCATAAATTCACATAAAATCATAAATTTTCATCCGATTGACCTGAAATCTTAAGAATTTGCTTATTGGGTCACTGAATTGGCTCACCAATCAGAAGGTAGAAGCAGATTGTTTTTTTGTTTTTTTTTAGATCAAAAGGTCAAAGGTCAAGGCTGCATAAATATCTGTCGGTCATATCAATATGTCAGTGACCCAATATGACCCAATTCATTGAGTGTAACCTGTTTTAAGGTCAAGGTCGCCTAAAATGGTCAATCGTTTTGTATTTGTTGTAGCTGTTTTCATCAAGTTTAGCATACAGGAGAAGATGAAGTCCGAATAAAAGCGGACATGGACGGGCTTTGCATTTTCAGATGCTTTCTGGTTTGCTTTTTGAATCGGTGTGCTCATTGTTCCAATTTTTTTTTTGTTCTTTAACGGCCACTATTATCCCACCTTGTGGGGTCGGCCGGGGGAAGCTTGGCCCAAGTCTTCACGAACCGGCTGGCCAGGCCTGACATTTGCCTATTAAGGGCAGGAATTTGGGCATGGCGCCGGCGATACTCGCCTATTCTTTGTGAAGGACACCGTGGGATCTTTAACGTCCACCAACCCATGCTTGCGGACAGGACGGCCGAGGGACGGCACACACATTGATGAATCACTCTGCCTGTGAAACACCGAACTGAGTTTATAGCTGGGTCGGGATTCAAACCCAAGCTAGACAGCTTAGAGGCGAGTGTGCGTACCTCTAGGCCATCTCTCTTTGTTCCAAAATGGTTGGTATAAATTTTGTCTGCTCAAGAAGCTTGAAACAAGTCCAGGTTGAATCGTCGTATTTCAATGGCTTTGCTCTGCTGGCTCTTCATTGTAATCTTTGGAGCTTTTGTTTTGTCCCTGTTGTACAGCTCTTGCCTTTTAATCAGGATCTTGTCCCACGAGCAGGGTACATCCAGCCATTCGTGCTCGGCGCAATATAGCCTGTGAGCCCAACTTTTTTTTTGCGCTTGTGCATTGACCAAGCAGAGTGCTAATAGAAGTTGTTTGCCCTGTTCCAGGGTTTGGCAGTTCTCCACCTGGATCGGATCCACGCCTTTCTAGTGTCTGGCACTGTGGATACGCTACCGTCACTCGCAGTCGTGGCGACAGTGGTTGGTACACGCATCATACCTCATCTTCCTTCGTGGAGCAACATGGCACATCGGTGCACGATTTTAGCAACTTCATGTTCTTAACCCCCAAATTCCACTCATCAGGGCAGCTGTCAGCATGGGTGTGGTGTGGCGTACCATCCGTGCTGCCTTCCGCTTTTCCTTCATCGTCCTGAACAACGCCATCACCATACCCTCGTATCTGCTCTACCTTGTGCTGTTGCTTCCTCTCCTGCTCTTTGCCCCTGACCTTTTCTGGGTGACTGAGGGTGTCATGTTTCGCTGGCTGCTGGCTATGGTCGCCTCCTGGGGTTGGTCCGCTGGCTACACCGGTAAGCCAATAAGCATGCGTTTCCTTTTTAAAATGGCTTTCTTTTTTTGGTCCTCCTGTGTTGATGTCATGTGTGTTTAGTTTTTGCTATAATGTATGTTGTGGAACTTTTGTTTGGCTTGCGAGTGTTTTTCACATAAGCTTGACGTACAAATATTTGCTGACATCCTCAGCATAATGCACTAAATATGTAAATTGGTCAAAAGTTGTGTAAATTGAAAGCTGCTCGTAAAAGAGCTGGCCTAAAACGTTTCAACTTATCCGCCGTAGAAGATCGCAAAGTGCTGACGTTTCGGGCCTTGCCCTTCGTCGGAGCAATGTAGGCAGGTTGGACTGATCCAGACTTGTGAAAACTTTGGGAAAAGTGATGGTATGTGGTTGTGAGCAGGCAATGTTGACGTAATGGTGGATGAGTTGTTGCTGTTAAATTGTTATGATGATATTTTCCTGGAGTTTGTGGAGGACAGGACTGTTTGTGATTGTGTGGTGGGGTATGATGGTTGGAGTGAAAGAGGGTGGAAAGACTGTCTTTCCCTCGTGGTCCCCCTGTGCTGTCTTTCCCTCGTGGTCCCCCTGTGCTGTCTTTCCCTCGTGGTCCCCCTGTGCTGTCTTTCCCTCGTGGTCCCCCTGTGCTGTCTTTCCCTCGTGGTCCCCCTGTGCTGTCTTTCCCTCGTGGTCCCCCTGTGCTGTCTTTCCCTCGTGGTCCCCCTGTGCTGTCTTTCCCTCGTGGTCCCCCTGTGCTGTCTTTCCCTCGTGGTCCCCCTGTGCTGTCTTTCCCTCGTGGTTGTCAGCTCTTTCACGAGCCTCGATTCAGTATCGAAAAAAAAAAGAAAAAAAAAAGGGGGAATCCTTTGTAAATTAAAGGTTGTGGCTAAGAGGTTGTGTGTAGTCTGAGGTTGTTATTAAGGTAGAGTGTTTAATTATTGTCAAGATATTAAAAGGTAGTCGTTCATTGTAGCACAAATGTAGCAGCCTGTGTTGGTGGCGCAGGAGAATACAAACATGACACTAAATGGTCCGAACAAAAAGGATCTACATCTCCAGAAAGGTGTCTACAAACGTCAGTTTATGATCGAGGAACACCTTTATTTCAATGGAAAGTTCTATTTTGAACATGAACTGGAAAAAACTGCAGTTTAGCAGTTACTTGGCTCTGAAGTCGTCCCGATCGTGTGTGTGCAGAGAGGAGTGAGATGACTTTCTTTCCTCTGCCTCTGGCAGTGAAACAAAATTGATAATAATGCCAAACAGGACACTTAACTGTTGCTTTTAAGGGCATCATAAAGGACACAAACAACAGGCACAAAAAACTAATGGAAGTGTTAAATCAGGTGGTGTAGAAGATGCTGCAAAAAAGATGTGGTAAACTTCCGGAATGTTTTTCTAAAAATTTTATAGACTATTTTTATTTTTATTGAATTATATGCTTGAACAGTAATAATGAATGAATGATCGTTTTAAGGCCATTTTCCCCCACTGGAGCGGGGGTTAGCCTTGTGGGCCCCATGACGATCATGGTTCTCTGTTTGAGGCAATGTTTTTATGGCCGGATGCCCTTCCTGACGCCAACCCTTGGTCGCCTCTTACGATGCGCAGGGATACGGTGTACCTATTCTAAATCGGGGTACACACCGGGATCATTCATCCCAGCAAGCTGGTACTCAATTTGCCGACCTCGGAAGGATGACAGGCTGAGTCAACCCCCCTGGCGTTAATTCAGCGATCGACCGGGATTCAAACGCAGGATCCTGGGATCCCAAGCCGGCACCCTAACCGCTAAGCCAACACCAGGACAAATATACTTGAACAGTGCAGAACACAAAGCCTCTTTGTAAGCACGTTCAAAGCCATTCCGTTTATTAGTATTTGGACAAAATATTGTGGCGTTTTATGTCATCATGACAAATCAAATTTGCCCTTGTTTCTCAAAAGACAGAATGGGGTATGGTGTTCTATGAACTCTCTCGTTTTCTTATGTTTTAATTATTGTGACTTTGGAGGAGAGGTTAAGTAGGTAAGGTTGTGATTGTGATGAGGAATAGTAATGATTGAAGTTGTGGAACGATAGTGTTAAGGGATTATTGTAGTAGTTTGGATTGTTATAATGGTGGAGTGTTTAATTACAATGGTTGTTAAAGGAATATATATGAACTAGCAGAAGTACCCGGCATTGCCGGGCGGGGGAGGAGGAGGAGAGGGGGAAGAGGAGGGGGAAGAGGAGGGGAGGGGGAGGGGGGGAGGGGAGGGGGAAGAGAGGGGAGGGGGGAAGAGGAGGGGGAGGGGAACAGGGGGGAGGGGGAAGGGGGGAGGTGAGGGTGTGGGGGTGCCTGGGGGAAGAGGAGGGGAGGGGAACAGGGGGGGAAGGGGGAAGGGGGGAGGTGAGGGTGTGGGGGTGCCTGGGGGAAGGAAGGGCCACCCCCTCCCCCCTCCCCCCCCTTCCCCTCCTCCCTTCCCCTCCCCCCCTCCCCCTTCCCCCTTCCCCTCCCCCCCTCCCCCTTCCCCTCCCCCCTCCCCCTTCCCCTCCCCCCTTCCCCCCCCCTCCCCCTACCCCCTCCCCCCCATTCCCCTCCCCTCCTCTTCCCCCTCCCCTCCTCCTCCTCCTTAACACCAGGGGGGTTGACTCAGCCTGTCATCCTACCGAGGTCGGCAAATTGAGTACCAGTTCACTGGTAATTCCCTGTGTGCCGCAAGAGGCGCCTAACAGGGTTGGCGGCACGAACCCGGAAGTCGGAACTCATTGTCGTCAAATAAATGTAGCATGTATGTTTCACTCTCTGTCACATGCCGTTGGTCCGATTTCAATCGGATGAAGTTGAAAAATTAACATTACGAAGTTTCTCTGGGATGTACTTGATTCCGAATAATGAAGTTGAAAAATTAACGTTCCGAAATACGCTAATTACGCTAACAGAAACGCCGGCGCTGCGAAGCGCTAGAGGGAGCGCTGCGCTCCCTCCCTTCGATTCCCTCCCTCTTCTGCTAGCGTTTCTGCGCTAATACGCTAATCTTAAAACCCGAAGTTTTTTTTAAAATTTAAGGTGTGCTGTAGTTGCTCTGAGACGTACTGATTCCGAATATGCCTTTGGTTTTTCTCTGCGATGAGTAGTTCTCGAGTTATAAGAGGACTAACAAACATACTTTACTGCTTTATATATATAGAAGTTGGTACGATTCGGCCAAGGAATCCCAGAGATAATTGCAATTAAGTGAGCCGTGACGTCACGGAACGCGCCGCCGGTAATATTTATAATTTATGGTAATCTATGCAGCACGACATGGTCATCACGGAAAACAAGGCGCCTTTGCCGGCGCAAACGGCTCTCCCAGGGTCAAACTCGGTATCGTTGTGAGCGCACGGTTCAGCCCTTCAAGAAAAAGTTTATTTTGTAATAATCGAACCACGCGTTAAAAAGATATGACTGGTTTTGTTCGCCGGCACGTCGGCGCTCGAATCGGCTCGCGATAAAATCCAACACGTCCTTTGTCGGGGTCATCTGAACCCCACGGGGCCTAGAAGGCTGGGACTGGTCTCAAAAGTTAGGTCTCGATCATATCTCGTAATGCTGGAAGCTGCACGTCTCTGTGATAATCTTGTGACCATGACAAGAGATCGTGCGAGTCGCTCGCAACGGCTTCAAGCACTTCCGCATTCGACCATTCATGAATGCCATACGCCCCCGCCCATCGAAGCGCGTACGTATTAAACGAACATACAGTGGCCCATGTGTCGTCATTTGCGCATGCGCCAAAGTCTTTGCAGGAACATGAAGCATCGGAACAGCGCATTTGCGCATGCGCAAGAGAGAACCACCTGTGCACCATTACGCTAACAGAAGCGCTGGCGCTGCGAAGCGCTAGAGGGAGCGCTGCGCTCCCTCCTTCGATTCCCTCCCTCTTCTGCTAGCGCTTCTGCGCTAATACGCTAATTTTAAAACCCGAAGTTTTTTAAAATTTAAGGTGTGCTGTAGTTGCTCTGAGACGTACTGATTCCGAATATGCCTTTGGTTTTTCTCTGCGATGAGTAGTTCTCGAGTTATAAGAGGACAAACAAACAAACATACTTTACTGCTTTATATATATAGATAGAATGATCGTTTTGAGGCCATTTTCCCCGCGAGAGTGGGGGTTAGCCTTGCGGGCCCCATGACAATCATGGTTCCCTGTTTTGAGGCAATGTTTTTATGGCCGGATGCCCTTCCTGACGCCAACCCTTGGTCATGCTCTTCAATGCGCAGGGATACGGTGTACCTATTCTAAATCGGGGTACACACCGTGATCATTCATCCCAGCAAGCTGGTACTCAATTGCCGACCTCGGAAGGATGACAGGCTGAGTCAACCCCCCTGGCGTTAATTCAGCGATCGATCGGGATTCGAATCCAGGATCCTAGGATCCCAAGCCGGCACCCTAACCGCTAAACAGGCTCAAGGGAAGGGAAGTTTGTAATTGTCGATGCGGCTGGGGTTTATTTTTGTCCATGCATTTTAATTGATTTTCTTTTTAAAGATTTCGTTTTCTACACATTTCTTGGTCCGTGTGTTCAACACAGTGATGGAATGGGGTGCGGATGTCTCGTCGCTGGCAGACGACGAAGCCTTGGTTATGGCAAACCACCAGTCTACTGGGGATGTCTGTACACTCATGATGTGCCTACAAGACAAGGGAAATGTACGATACATATTGACGCTATAAACTTAAACTATACTGCACTTTCTGATCGACAAATATTTTCTCATTCCATCAGACACACATCAGATCTAGGTAGGGTGGTAGGTGTTGCTGTGCTCAGCAGTCTATGATCGTACCACCAGCCTGCCATACTATTGTCTTCCTTGTCAAAGTAAATTTCTCATACTTCAATGATGAGCCACAATGCTGTTAAATGCAATTTGAAGAGGTTTAAAAATCCTCTATGTTCAGTCTTGCAGATGGAGGTTGTTTTTTTACTTGAAAATGTAGGCATAAAGGTAGTATACAGTTCAATCTTTGAGGGGCCTCATCTTCATCTTCAATAATCCTTTGAATGACGTGTGCAGGTTGTGCGAAATGTCATGTGGCTTATGGATTACGTATTCAAGTACACCAACTTCGGCATTGTTTCAATCATGCATGGAGACTTCTTCATCAAGCAGGTATGGTCGGCGTACCATGAACCTGTTGGCAGCAAGACGTTGTGCCAATTCTAACGGCTTGTTGTTTCTAAAGATTTTGTGGATTATTGAGTGATGATTGGGCACCTGGCTTGTATAGATGATTGGGCACCTGGCTTGAATAGATGATTGGGCACCTGGCTTGTATAGATGATTGGGCACCTGGCTTGACACGTTGGTCAAAAAGGAAGTTTCTTCCCAATGCATTCCCCTCTTTCATCACTGCACTGGTGACAGCAGGTTTAATTGGATTTGACTGTTTTGTTTTGTTTTATCATTGAAGAGTCGATGACAGAGAGGGTGGTGGATTCATTTATTGATTTGTTAAAGGGCTTTGTTAAAGGGGGGCTTTGTTAAAGGGGGGCCTTGTTAAAGGGGGAGCTTTGTTAAAGGGGGAGCTTTGTTAAAGGGGGAGCTTTGTTAAAGGGGGGCTTTGTCAAAGGGGGAGCTTTGTTAAAGGGGGGGGCTTTGTTAAAGGGGGAGCTTTGTTAAAGGGGGGGCCTTGTTAAAGGGGGGCTTTGTTAAAGGGGGCCTTGTTAAAGGGGGGCCTTGTTAAAGTGGGAGCTTTGTTAAAGGGGGGCCTTGTTAAAGGGGTGGCTTTGTTAAAGGGGGGCCTTGTTAAAGGGGGAGCTATGTTAAAGGGGGCTTTGTTAAAGGGGGGCTTTGTTAAAGGGGGGCTTTGTTAAAGGGGGAGCTTTGTTAAAGGGGGAGCTTTGTTAAAGGGGGAGCTTTGTTAAAGGGGGGCTTTGTTAAAGGGGGGCTTTGTTAAAGGGGGGCTTTGTTAAAGGGGGAGTTTGTTAAAGGGGAGTTTTGTTAAAGGGGGAGCTTTGTTAAAGGGGGGCTTTGTTAAAGGGGGAGCTTTGTTAAAGGGGGGCTTTGTTAAGGGGGGTTTTGTTGTTAAATGCAATTTAACAATGTCATGGTGGCTTTGTTAAAGGGGGGTTTTGTTGTTCAATGCAATTTAACAATGTCATGGGGGCTTTGTTCAAGGGGGGCTTTGTTGTTAAATGCAATTTAACAATGTCATGGGGGCTTTGTTAAAGGGGGGCTTTGTTAAAGGGGGGCTTTGTTAAAAAGGGGGCTTTGTTAAAGGGGGGCTTTGTTAAAGGGGGCTTGTTAAAGGGGGGCCTTTGTTAAAGGGGGACTTTATTAAAGGGGGGCTTTATTAAAGGGGGGCTTTATTAAAGGGGGGCTTTGTTGAAGTCATCAAACTCGGATCTGAGTGGATGGATGGAGCACAAGCCCACTGTGGATTTTCTTCCATTCCCACAGGGCAAGGCACAGCGTGAGCAGCAAGTAGCGAAATTTGAATCGCACCTTTCTGGCGTATGGCATGAGAGACGGCGCCGCTGGCTGGTGCTTTTTCCCGAGGGAGGCTTCCTCAGAAAGCGGCTTAAGATTAGCCAACGTTACGGGGAGCGTCGTGGTCTGCCCACACTACATCATGTGACTCTGCCTCGCACCGGGGCCATTTTGGCAGCGCTGCGTGCTCTGGTCGCTCCACAGAGGCTTGAGAGATCAAACTCGATCACCCACGACACGGGAACCGGGATTGTTGTTGGCAGGAATGCGACCGCTCTACAGAAAGACTCTCTGAGCACTTCGGGCGGTTTGGCCTGCAAGGACCAAAGTGCTTTGCATTCAGACGTTTTCGTGGACAATTTCAAATCGGTCATTTCTACGGACCGTCTCCCTGCAACCTACCAGGATCCTGTCCCTTTTAAAGAAGTGCTCAAACCCTTTTATGATGGAGAATCCTTGGCAGTAGCAACGCAGCGTGGACGTACGGAATGTAGAAATGAATGCACGAAGAAGTGCGGCGTGAAAGGGTGCCTTAACGGACAGGTTGCACCGTCCACGGAAGGTGGGTGTGTAGAAATGTTCATCATGGTCTTTCAAATGAAAAAAAATCCGTAATGCAATCGGGGATGATCTTGGTTTACGTGCCAAGCAATGGAGCGTGGCCAATTGTGGCGTTGGGCACACAGGGAAGAGCTTGCGGCGAGGTCTGCATTGGCTTATAGACGTGACCATCGCGTACCCGGGTGGTAAACCAATGGACATCCAGACATGGGTGCTTGCCCTGCAGCCGCCCATGATGACGCATGTGCATTACCGGTAAGTTTTCAGTGGTACTGGTGTTGTCCTCTCATTGCATGATTACATTTGTAAATTTTGTTTAATATTAAAACGCGACATGTTGGACGTCCTCCGAGCGGTGCCAACTCTCGTAACCCCCCCCCCCCCCCCCCTTCCCACGCCTCCTGCCCCCAAGCCCTCTCCCTCCCACACTTCTCCCTGCTCTCAAATGTTGTGGTTGTGTGCTTCCCCTTCTCTCCCCATCTTGTCTTCCGCTCCCTCTTTTTGTATATTTTGTTTGTCTGGTTGATTTGTTTGTGAAATAAATGTTAGCTCTTTCACGAGCCTCGATTCAGTATACAAAAAAAACCAAAAAAAAAAACCATCAACCTCCCCTGTTGCCAGTTGAGGAGTAATAATTCAGAAGACTTTTCAGGTCAGTCTTTTGGGACTGACACTAGTAGCATGGTCCCAGTGCTGCCTGCCCGCACACACTTTGCACACCTCTACCCCACACTCTTTAATGTGTTTGGTTGTCACCGACTAAACTGAAACCCCTCACTGGCATTGCTCTTGGGAAGGGTGACTGTGTCACATTGCCAGGACTAAAAACAACACCTGACAAAGCAACTAATGGGGATACCTCTTCGTGTTGGTTGCGCCCTCCAACGCAAGACGGGGGCCAAATCTTCCCCACTCTTCCCTGCCGAATTCGTCGGAGCAGTGCGGTCACGATCAGAGTGACAATCGGTCCACATGGACGGGCCCATTCCCTCTTTTTGAGATATCCTGCTATATGTTGGTTTCAGCCCTTTCTCACAACTTAAAAGTTAAATAATCCTCATATCCGAATCCAAATTCAGATCTTCACCAAAATCGAATCGAATCGTCCTTGTCATACACCCAACCTGTCCACCAAGTTTCGTCCAAATCCGTCCACCACTTTTTGAGATATCCTGCTATGTATCGTTTTTGGTCCGATCTCCCAATGGTGAAGAATCACTTTAAAATTATACTAGTCGGATCCGAATCCGGATCTTCACCAAAATCTGATCATTTCGTCCTTGTCATATACGCTACCTCTCCTCCAAATTTCATCCGAATCCCTCCACAACTTTTTGAGATATTTTGTTCACAAACAAACAGACAGACAGGGGTGAAACTATAACCTCCATCCATCTTTGGTGGCGGAGGTAACAACAAAATCATGAAAACACAAAACTGGCACTCCTTTATACAAACACTAAACTACTCAATAATAACAAACACTCGTACAAAACCATAAACAGCATCAATAACTCCAACAGTTGCATAACACCCTCACATGCAGCCATAACTACCACAGACAACATACCATCAGAAAAACAGCGAGCTAACATCCTCGTCCGGACCATTACGCAAACACGAGTCACATAGGACCCAGAAAAGAGGAAAGATGGATTACAAGACGCAAACTCAGCTACCAACTGGACACCATCATCATGTCATTCACTCTTGCACAAACAACAAAAAACATCAAAAACTCGCAGGCTACAGGCCCTGACAACATCTTCAATTTACATTTAAAACACCTTGGACCACACGGCATATCACCCCTCACACATACAAGCAATTTCTCCGACCAACACTCACAAATTCCCCAAATTTGGAAATTAGGCAAAATCCTTACCCTCAAACCAAACAAAGATCCCACCAAAGCACTCACCTACAGACCTATTACATGACTTTGCACACACTCAAAATTTCAGAACGCCTTGCACTTACACTCACACACCCAACACGGATTCAGACCAAACCACTCTCCTCACAAACCTCACACAAAACACAATTGAAGGCTCAAACAATAGAAAACCACCAAAACTCACTATTCTCAGCACAGTAGACTTCAGCAAAGCGTTCGACACGCTCTCAAAGCTCTTAGTCACAAACAAAATACTCAACACGAACATGCACAACGCCAAACGTTGGCTGGCCAACTACCTATCATGTAGACAGTCATTCGTATTTTTAACGACAGGTCATCGCGCACAAGATGCTTTCCAAATGGAGTCCCTCAAGGCTCAATCCTCTCCCCACACTCTTTAATCTGTTAATGCACGACATTCCACAACCACCTGAGAACATATAATTAGCCTCATATGCGGACGATATAACCATAACCTCTTCACAGCAACATCAACACCGCCACAGCACAACTTCAACCCTTCTTCAGCACCCTACAAACCTGGCTCACAATCAACAGACTAAAAGTAGCTCCCCACAAAATCAACAGACTAAAAGTAGCTCCCCACAAAATCAACAGACTAAAAGTAGTCCCTACAAAATCAACAGACTAAAAGTAGTCCCTACAAAATCAACAGACTAAAAGTAGTCCCTACAAAATCAACAGACTAAAAGTAGCTCCCCACAAAATCAACAGACTAAAAGTAGCTCCCCACAAAATCAACAGACTAAAAGTAGCTCCCCACAAAATCAACAGACTAAAAGTAGCTCCCCACAAAATCAACAGACTAAAAGTAGCTCCCCACAAAATCAACAGACTAAAAGTAGCTCCCCACAAAATCAACAGACTAAAAGTAGCTCCCCACAAAATCAAGACTAAAAGTAGCTCCCCACAAAATCAAGACTAAAAGAAGCTCCCCACAAAATCAAGACTAAAAGTAGCTCCCCACAAAATCAACAGACTAAAAGTAGCTCCCCACAAAATCAACAGACTAAAAGTAGTCCCCACAAAATCAACAGACTAAAAGAAGCTCCCCACAAAATCAACAGACTAAAAGTAGCTCCCCACAAAATCAACAGACTAAAAGTAGTCCCTACAAAATCAACAGACTAAAAGTAGTCCCTACAAAATCAACAGACTAAAAGTAGCTCCCTACAAAATCAACAGACTAAAAGTAGTCCCTCCAAAATCAACAGACTAAAAGTAGCTCCCCACAAAATCAACAGACTAAAAGTAGTCCCTACAAAATCAACAGACTAAAAGTAGTCCCTACAAAATCAACAGACTAAAAGTAGCTCCCTACAAAATCAACAGACTAAAAGTAGCTCCCTACAAAATCAACAGTCACTCTTCTGACAAATCACACCAAGGAACATAGCGCTGCACCACACATCACATTGAACGGCAGCGCTATCCCATACACACACCAACCAAAAATACTGTCACTTTTAACATATCCATGGCATTACCAGGTCACATCACAAACATTATAAAACATACTTAGGCTGAACACCCTTCGGGCACTCACAGGCACCGACTTTGGACACCACACAGAAACAACATCACTAACATATACAAACAGTACCAATACATTAGATCAGTCATCAACTATGCTGGCTCATCCTGGGCCTCCAGCCTATCAACACACACACATCTTAACACCCTGCAGACCAAACAAAACAAAGCCCTTCACATCATCGCAGGTTGCACATTAGCAATACCCATCGAGCAACTACACACACAAGTAAAAATGCTAAAAATCAAAGAGCACTTCGACATGAGGTGCACAAGTTCCTTGCAACAGTAAATGCCAATCCCAATCACCCATGCCACTACATGTACAACCACCTACAGGCCCCGATACAACAGTGCACATTAACACTACACCACAAAGATACTACAGTGACATACTTCATAACATCCCCCCACCAAACAACGTAAACTACAACAAACACATCCACATCCACACCCACATCACCATAAACACAATAAACAATTTGGGCCTGAACAGTATCTCGGGCACAAACCCCCCACCCTTCGATGACACGCAGAAATTACTTCCCAGGTCTGATCGTGTTCACCTTTCACACCTTCGCTGTGGCCACCACTAAACTTTTACACTACAAACATACACTCGATGACACCTGCAACCACTGCCAGGCCGCTCCACGCACAATAAAACGTATAATGGAAGACTGAGTGGTCCTGGCTTCATGTAGGTAAGAGCACACCATCTTGGATGTGAGGGATTTCTGAGTCACTCCTGTGAGATCAATCGGCTATCTTTGTGCCACTGGTCTCTTCAACCAGAACTGACTGGGGCAACACAACAACAACAACAACAACAACACCCGACGAAGGGTGGATGAGCTCCCGAAAGGAGCCAATAGCCATCCAGTAAGGAGATGGTGTCTCCTAAAAAGACACCCATCCGGATTAGACTGGTTCAAGTCATATCAAAGACTTTAAAATGGTACGTGCTGCTCCGTTGCTTGACGACCAACATTTAAAAGGATAGAGCGTGGACAATTCCCATCGGTTGGCATCCATGGGGAGGAGGAAATTCCTCCTGAGGAAATGCCCGGCTGAGTGCAGTGAGAAAAGCCGTGCCATTGTTGTGACGTCACTGGTACCCAGAGTGTCCTGGTAAGTGACAGCAGTGATAGCTCTGTGTGCGTGCTCCTTTACGGTGTGAGAGCTCTATTACGAGCCCTAGATCATGTATAAAAAACACCAATCTAGCTTTGCCAGTTCACCAGTCCTGGTAGCCGCGCCTCTGAAGAGGTAGAGGCGGATACGTGGTCGCATGGAATTTTGCTAAGGTAGTTTAGGTTGCGATCCATGGCGGCATGATCACGGTGATGCATGATGCTGTGCTTGACCCCAATCCCAGTGTGTTTCCCATGTGCGAGGTGCCTCTTGAGGACGAGCGCCTTGAGGACTGGATATACCAGCGTTTCATGGAGAAAGAACGGCTTCTGGAATACTTTTATCGCACCGGTACGTGGAATTCACGGGGAGACAGGATCTGAGATAGGTAGAAGATATTTATTTGTTCATTTAAACCAAAAGCTAAGACCATAGTGTGCTAGTTCAGGAATACCTTGTATTATGTTCGTTCTTGCGTTTGCTTTTGCAAGTGTTTGAACTCGCATGTGCATTTATTACTGGGACAGTTCAGAAATGCCAATGATTGTGCAAATGCTGTTTAACAGCAAATGCTGATTTTCCATCTTTGTGGCTTTGCCTCGTGGCATTCCCATGTACTTTGCATAGCTAGTTTAGTGGGTTAAATTATTAATTTAAAACTAATTTGTGTGTTCATAATCCTACCTCCTCAAATAAGAAAGCATGTCTTGTCTTGTTGGCCTTTAATGATCCGTTATTTTAATGAATATTTAAAGAAGAGGAGTCGCTGTGAAATGTAGGGTGGATCAGACTCAGCAACGGTTGCTAGAGTGAGATGTGCATGGAAGAAGTTTCGGGAACTGAGTGGCGTGCTGACGAGGAGGGGAGTGTCGTTGAAGCTGAAGGGAAAGGTGTATGCTGTATTTGTGAGAAGTGTTATGATTTGTGTGAGCGAGACATGGGTAATGAGCGTAGAGCAGCAACGAAGGCTGGAAAGGGTGGAAATGCGAATGGTTCGGTGGATCTGTGGAGTATCGTTGAGAGAGAGGAAGACAAATGATGAATTGCGAAATATGATGGGAATAGAGCCTGTGATTGATGCTGTGAAGAGGAACAGGTTGAGATGGTTTGGTCATGTGTTGAGGAAGGATGAAAGTGACTGGTTGAGAAGAGTGATGGAAATGAATGTAGAAGGAAGTAGAGGACGGGGAAGACCGAGAAAGACTTGGCTAAAGATGGTGGAAGAAGAAATGCGGGCAAGGGGGTTAACAAGGGGAGATGCAGAAAATAGGGCAAAATGGAGAAGATTGTCATGGGGACCGCAAGGCTAACCCCCGCTCTAGCAGGGAAAATGGCCTTAAAATGCCTGTTGTTGTTGTTGTTGTAGTCGCTGTGAAATACGTGTTGTCAGGACTGTCATGGAATTAGGCTTGCCCTGTATTGAGCTTTATATCTGAATGTACAACGATGACGTCACCCGTGACATTTCCTATCTTTGATATCGCATGTTTGTTCTTTTCTGCTTTGCAGTTGAAATTATGAAATATCCAGCATGCCTGTAATATGATAATGCTGGCAATATTTAAAACAATTGAAAATGCAGCCTCAGGTTCTGCCCATGACCTTTCATTTTTGTTTTGGAACACCAAGCTGACGTCACACCCAATTGTGTTTTACAAATTTGCTGAGTTTGGTTAAAAACATTAAATCGTATTAAAATGGGCAATTCTCTGTATGCATGAAACATAGATTTGAAATCTAGTTGGCTGATCTCCACCAAACTTTGCATACATGCTTGGGATTACCTGTGAGGTGGTCATGGGCACAATTACAATTGGCCCCTTACCACCTGAGGGTGGGGGAGATTAAAACATTTATATATATTTTTTGCATACAGAATCGAGGCTCATGTAAAAGCTAACACATTGAACATGAAAACATGCACAGACCCATAAAACATGCAATGAAAGGAGCGGGAGACAAGAGGGGGAGAGAGGGGAGCACACGAGCACAACAGTAGAGAACAGAGACTTGGTAGATCTGTGGAAGGGGGAGGAATGGGGGGGGGGGGGGGTACACGGTAAAAAGCAAATGAACACTACTAGGAATTTCATTCACAACTAGGAATTTCAGGAAAGAAGTTGGAGATTGAAAGAGGTGGATTTTGGGTGTTTTAACGGGGTTAGAAAAGATCAAGGTTTTGGGTTGGGGAAGATAAGATAAGAGATGGTGGTGAACAGCTGTTTTAAAGACCTGGAGGGAGGAGTGAGGAGAAGAAAGTGTGGGAGTTTGTTCCAGAGGCGGGAGAAACGAGGAGTGAAGGTGAGCAGAGAGTGCTGATTTTGGCAGTTTAACCATAAGAGGGTTGCAGGCAGATCTTGTGCATCCTGTAGGAATATTTGGGGGACAGAGTCCAGAGAGAGCTGTGGGGGGCAAGGCTGGAGAGGAGTCGGTGGAAGACGGAAAGACCACCAACCTGCCTGCGGTGAGTGAGTGAGAGGCCCTTGGAGTTAGCTTCATCGCGGGAGATTCCAATGATTCTGAACGCTTTGGTTTCAACAGCGTGAAGACGAGCTAGGTGTGAGGCAGGAGCACCAGCCCAGAGGGGAGAGCAGTATTCCATTGAGCTGCGGATGAAAGCTTTGTATGCGGTGATGACCCAGACAAAAGGCAGATTAATGTTAGTCCTGGTGAAGTTTAAATATTTCAAGGAGGGGGGGGGGGGCAAGGGGAGGGGACACAAACATAATTTTATAAGGGGGGTAGAGGATTTAAAGGGATTACATACTTAAAGGGATTTAAAGGGTTCAAGATATTTCAATGACCCCATCATTTGTTGCTGGACGGAGCAGGTAGGTATTGCCTGGTTAAATAAACCACCTTTTAGAGGCCATTTTTCCCCGCAAGCGGGGTTGGCCTTTTCGGGAACTGTGGTTGTTGTTGTTTTTCGGTCCCCTTTTTGAAGCAATGTTTTACGGCCGGATGCCCTTCCTGACGCCAACCCTTTTTGCCGCCTTTAACGACAAGCAGGGAATTACCAGTGAACTGGTACTCAATTTGCCGACCTCGGAAGGATGACAGGCTGAGTCAACCCCCCTGGCGTTAATTCAGCGATTGACCGGGATTCGAACCCAGGATCCTAGGATCCTAAGCCGGCACCCTAGCCGCTAGCCCAACACCAGGGACACCATGGACAACAACCAGGGACCAGGGCCCAACAGGGACCAGGACAACACCAGGTTAAATGAAAGGCAAAAAAAGAAAATCCATCTTACATCCATTACAGAGGCGCCCCCCCCCTCCCCTCCTCATCCCTATGCTCCCCCCCCCCCCCCCTCATCCCTATGCTCCCCCCCCCCCCCCCCAAAAGGTTCCTTGGAGAAAATGCATTTGATCATTAGTTGGGCATGTTTTGAACAAGACTCCTTGCATCTCTCACATGTGTGGGCACCTAGTGTAGGGTTGAAATGTCACTTCTTACTCTCCTGGTCTCCTTTGTTTGTTCTATTTTGTAGGAGCATTCCCAGCAGCAGATGGTGAGACGAACGCCGTGCCTCGGCCCATGAGCCTCAACAATTCTTGGCTCGTCCTCTTACACCTGTGGGCGTTTGCGTCGGGGGCAGCCTGGTTCACCGTGCTCTACCGTGCGTACTCATGGTTCATCTAGCCCGACGGGTGCTCCTGGCTAGGCCCGCTCACATCACTACCGACAGGTCTTCCTCTCCACTTGTATATCGGCCTTCGGTGATTGCGAGGTGGCATGAGTTTTGTTTTATTTATTTGATTTAAAAGAAATTCTTGTTGGTGTGGAAAATGATCGGAAGAAGGGCCTAGGTAGGGCAGGGTTGTATGTTCGGTACTCGATGACACAAAGCCAGTTTGCACACAGCATCCAAGTCTTCATTAGCGAATCTGACAATCCCTCGCACAAATGTTGCAAGGGGGGGGGGGGGGGGGGGGGGGGGGGAGCGAGCGAGCACGACGTGCACTTGATGACCGGACGTCTCGTCCAACGATGGTGACGGGAAGTATGCTGTGTTATCTACTTTCAGTTATACATCCAAAACAAATATAGCTGTGCTGGATTCTGCCATAAAGTTCCAATACCAGTGCTGTGTTAAATAGTTGTTTTGTATGTTGAGTGAATGAAAATTGCATCGGCCCAGCCTGCCTACAAAACCTTTACCAAACGCGTGAAGGAAACCTGGGAGAGCGACATGGAAAGAGGAGGCGAGGGTGGCGCGCAGATCCAGGAACTCTTCCACCATGCACTGCCGATTGGTTTTAGGGGCTCTGGCGCACCTCTTTGTCACCTGCGAAAGGCCCTTTGTGGGAGCGAGCACCGAGCTGTAAGTTGGATGTATTGTAGCGGTGAAGTTTCTGATGTTCACGTCATGAATTGTGTTGATTACCGTGATTGGAGAGTCTGTGGGGGCAGAGGATGCAGGGGGAGATCTACAACTTGCGAGAACGCACCACGCTGCAATGAGCCTCGCAACTCCCTGTGATTTTTCAATTTATTTTTTTGAATGAATGTTTTTTCGCCAGTCTGCATTTCCTCTCCAATCTCACACTGCTCCTCACCGGGTGCCTCCATTATCAGAAATATCATTACTTTAATGTTGGCCCCTCGAGCCTCGAATGTCACGTTCTTGTTGAAGGGCCTTGTGACCCAATTTTAAGCATATCATCCATATCTTTTCCTTTAATCGAAATAGTTGTGAAATCTATCCAAGATAAATCTGGCCCCCTGTTAATTCGAGAGACGCCTTTAAATGTTATTTGACATCGACGTCATTATTTGGCTTTGGTGGTCAAAACTGAAAAGGTCATCAACAGAAAACTGGGAATGTTATGGGTTTTCCAAGCCTCAAACGGACTTGTTAACCCCCTCACCTCTAAACATCTCAAGTTTTCAAAACTGAAATTCGTTTTGTTTTGCTATTGGCTGTGAAGTCACCGACGTCATCTACAGTCACACTTAAAGAAACGATTGTTTGATTTTGAGTCGCTAAGTGCACAAATGATAACCACCTCGAGAGTTCCTACAGGTATTTACATGACCGAGTTAAGGATATGTTCTTACTCGAGTGACATGAATCCCAAATGTCGTACTTGTGCCAACACGTGTTCCCAGAGCAGCTTGGTGAGCCTGACGTTTGCAAGGCGTATGACCCAATCGTGCTCCAGATGCAGGAACCGAGTATCGCAGCGAGGAAGGGGGGGGGGGGGGGGGTAACGTTGTCCTGACCCCAAGGCTCGGGGCAAACGTACAAAATATTTTGATTGCGTTGGTTTGTTCATATGTACTCTCTTCACCGGTGTGCGGAATCGGGTGGACCTCCTGGTCCATTTGATCCTGACAAGACACCCGTCACCAATATGCTGCTGGAAGGGAAAAGGGGGCTTAGCAGAAACTTTAGTAACGATCACTGCATCTCTTAATGGTCGGAATTTCTATTGATTGTTTATTTGGGGTTTTTTTGGTTGCAGAGTTAACGGGTTTGAATTTCTGGCCAAAAAAGTATCCCTGAACCCTCCGCACCTTCACTTCAAAGCCAGCGTTCTCTAGATCTGGCTTATTCCGTATTTTGTATTGTACTACAAAATGTGTAATTGAGAAATGCAACGCCTTGGAGGTGACACATGACATGTTCAACCTGATGTCCCCGTGGTCGAATTTTCACAGCGTCTCTCAAGCATTCCTTGCTGTGGACGAATTGCAAGATTTTCTTATTAAAGAAAAACGGATTACAGTTACGTAACGAGTGGTTTTATTTGCCTGTTTGGTGTTTTTAATGAACATTGTCGAAAAGCTTTGTTTATGCAGCAGAACCAACCAGAAGACAGTTCTCATGAGTAAATATCTTGCTGCAGCTTTTTATGCCAAAGGTCAAAGGTTTTTTTTGACCAAGAGGTCAAAGGTCAGAGTCTGTAATAAGTTTTCGCTACAGCGATATCTTAAGAACGGCTGAAGGGAACAGAGTCAAAATTGGTACAAGTATGTATAATTATGTACAGATAAACAGATTCGATTTTTGGGGTCAAAGTTCAGAGGTCCAGTTAGGTAAAAATTCTTACTGGGCTAACTTGTGAACCAATGATGGGATTTGGACCAAACTTGGTAGAAGTATATATTATGATGAAAAGATGAACTGATTCTATTTTGGGGCCGAGAGGTAAAAGTCCTGTTACCCTGATAACTTGTGAACCAGGGATTGGACTTTGACCAAAATTGTATCAAATATGTACTATGATGTAAAGATGAACTGATTCTATTTTGGGGTCAAGAGGTCAAAGGTCAGAGTCCATAATAGGTTTTTGTTACAGCGATATCTTAAGAACGGCTGAAGGGAACCAAGTCAAACTTGGTACATGGTTCACAAGGTTTTCAATTGTTAGTGTTTCAGTTTAAGCTTTAAGTATGCATCATGATGTAAAGATAACCAGATGGGATTATGGGGTCAAAGTTCAGAGGTCCAGTTAGGTAAAAATTCTTACTGCGCTAACTTGTGAACCAATGATGAGATTTTGACCGAACTTGGTAGAAGTATATATCATGATGAAAAGATGAACTGATTAGGCTTTGGTGTCAAAGGTCAGAGGTCATGTCAGGTAAAAATGTGATGCTTGTGAAAAGCTGAAGGGATTTAAATCAAACTTGGTACAAGTATATATAATGGTGTTGTAATAATGTGGGTGAAGGCATGCCGTGAGGTTGAGTGCCGCTCTAGTTTTCCATGGTCTGTTTGAGGTTCGGTGCTGTCGAAGCAGTAGCCTCGCAACGAGGACTACACTGGGTAGTTTGCCCGTGCTTTCCAATGAACGGCCTTTCCTCCAAGACAAAAAGCCACTGCATGACTTCCCACAAATTCTTCTGTGACACCTTTAGAATGCCCTTGGATTTCTTTCACCATGGTGCAGGATTTTATTGTTCGAGTGAAACTGACTTTGATTGCTTCAGGGTCAGCTTTAAGCTGACAGGCCCCAGAGGATGAAACTATCTTTGAACAGTTTTTGTTTATCTGTGTACTGCAATTATTTGTTGCAAAAGCAAGGAGTTTTAATCATGTTGTACTTGTGAAACCCTTGATGCACAATCAGCCCAAATACAGAAAAGTTTAACCTCGACATCTTCTGGAAACGATGATGAACTACAATGTCACTCAATAGAGAGCTCCGGTAACCTGGGCCTCCACCACATTGAATAATTTGTTTTGTGTTCACCGATAGGTCGGATCTGAATGGGGACCTGAACCAAAATCTATCTAATCGGCTTGTTTTTGTCACCTAACAGTCAGACAGACTGGGGTGAAAACATGACGACCTCCAACCACCTTAGGTGGTGGAGGTACTTCTATTTAAATTTGATGAAATGGAAAGAAAAAAAAATCCTTTTCAGCCTTACTTCTTTTTTTCTTTTTCTTTTTTTCTGTCAATTGTAATGTTTAATCATACAGTATTGAATGGAGATTAAACATTAAATAAGGAGAAAATAGAATTTGACACTAACTCGTCGGATTATGCCTCTGTCAATCTTCAATGTTTGAACGTTCACATGAGTTTCATGATTTGTTCGTGTCCCCCAATGTTTCATCTTGATGAACGGTCACATGAGAGAGCGCATCTGATGCTTCCAACTCGAGTTATGGTCTGCAAAATGATTTTCAAAGGGCTCATGACTTGATGTGTTGAACCAAAACTGGGGATGAATGAACAGGCAAAGTGGAGGGGAGGAAACACCGATGTCAGAATTGGGGATGACAATAGATGGTGTGTACTAGGTGTGTGGATGAATTGCCGGAGGGAAGAGAGAGGCAGAACGGTCTACGGAAGGTGGTTCCATAAATGGGAGAATCGAGCAAGGAATAAGACTTGCGGTGTGTGATTGGTCTAGATTTTGGAGGTTTAACAAGGAGGGAGTTGCTGGAAGAACGTGTGCATCCTGGAATTACTGTTGAGGGTTAGAATACTGAGAGAGCAGAGGGAGCAATGTACGAGAATAGACAGTCAAAAACAGAGAGACCACCGACCTGCCTGTGGTGTGAAAGTAACGGACTTTGTGCTTCAGCCTAATCATGGGAGATTCCAATAATTTTGGGAGCTTTAGATTCCACAGAATATAGGAGAGAGACGTGATGCTGCGGCACCAGTCCATAGGGGAGAGCAGCACTCTATTGACCTCCGGACAAAGGCCTTGCAGACCGAGTTGCTTGGATCGGGGGGGGGGGGGGGGGGGAGGATGCCCAGTGTACAACTGCCTTTGGAGACTAGCTTTGCTATGTAGTTAGCCCAGGAATAGTTATGGCTGATGGCAAAATGTAGAAGTTATATAGATTTAACCTTTTCCAGTGGATGACCGAGGAAATACGTGAGTTTGATTATCCTTCCGGAGCAACTCGGTGAGACTGAGATTTTTTTGAGCCTTAGATCATGTCTAAAAAAATAAATAGAAGAGAAGGGCAATGGCACATCATTTGAAATGGAAGCAAAGTTTGAGGAAATGATCGATATAGAATAAACACTTCTGTGACAGAGCAACGGGTCACATTTTAATTTGAGAATTTGAATAAAATAATCCAAGGATTGTTGCATCACATTTAACGACATTCATACAAGTTGTGCAGATAAAGCTTATTACATTCACCCGTCTTAAATCGAACTCCGAAACGTGCCGATCAAACAAAGATCACCAACAATGTAAAAAACATTTCTCTATGTATTACAGAATTACTTATTCTTGAGTTATGCACTGAAGAACCCTCCTTGTGTTAATTTTCATGAATGGACAGGTCCTTCCTGTCAATGGAGTTGATATATCACCACTTGGTCTGCAACCACCTTGTGCTCGAGAGGTTCCGCTAGTTAAAAACCCCATAGTTCAGGTGAACCAAACCCTTCAAAATTGATCTCGATCACGCCGGTTTATCATTCCTCCCTTTTCACCAAGACTATATAAAAAGTAAATAAAACTAAAAGCTGAACGTTTTTTTGTTTCAAATATAAATACCGGTAGTATTTATGTTTATTGTCGAGAGAAAATATCAGAGCCGGATCCTTACATAGCAAAGCTAAGCCTCCGTAGCAGCTCCGCATACAATCTCAAAATGAGTACATCCTGCACGTACAAACGGAGTACCTTACATTCACAGTCTGTGCGTGGAGGAGTACCTTACGTTCACAGTCTGTAAGCAGCAATTGGAGTTGGATCGTCATTAAAAGGTTATATTGTACATACGATTGGACAGTACAGATATTCAAAACCACATCAAACGAGTCTTTTTTTTTTTTTACAACAACTTGGGGTAGATAGTGACCATAGTTAATATTAAAATCCATGTCTATCACCAGCATCTCACCCACCACCACCAGGAGTTTTCAGTTCTTGCGAATGCCCACGATGGCGGGTACATCAAAACCATTCATTTCTGTGTGTCCATCGATCCACTGTTGGGAGAAGGGAGGGTTGTAGAAGGTTTTAGTCAGGTTCACGATGTTTTTTTCGTTCAAAATCATGGTAGATTAGCAAACCTATACATTTTTGGAAACGTTATTACATGGAAAATCTGAAAATCAATGTTTACATTTGCCAATTCCTACCAATTCAATTCGACCAATTCCATTCGAATCGATTCGATTTGATCGACCATTCGACCAATTCGATTTGCCAATCAATTTGACCGACCTTTGCTTGTGTGGAACGGACTGTGAAAACGATGCGGACTATATTGTCGGATACGACACACAGGACAGTGATGACGAACTCTAAATGGCATATTCTGTAATCGTGTATGTTTGATGCCATTGACTGCCTGTGTATATTTTGTCATTGGCTGCCTGTGTAGATGTGAAGTTATACCGACTGCATGTGTATATATGATTTTGCTGACTGCCTGTGTATGTTTGGTGATATGAATTATTGTGACACATTTTGATGTTATTAACTGCCTGTACAAAATGATAACATGTATTTGATTATGCAACTTATCGCGAATATAAAGAGTATTTTGCAATTCAAAACCTTTGATTCGTGTCTTACCATTCCCCATAGCACTAATTTGATACTTTCATTGGATTCCTTGTCCCTGAAAATATAGGTTTAGTATATTTTTAAAAGTTTTTAGGGTAATTAGAGGCAGAAATAGAACAAAATATGTATTTTACAGTGGCCATTTTGAAAATCCAAAATGGCCGCCATACAGGTATCTCTCCAAATGTAAACATTGATTTTTAGTTTCCTTATGCTATAACCTTTCCAAAAATGTATAGGTTTGCTAATCTACCATGATTTTGAACGAAATATAATTTATTGACATAGTGAACCTGACTATTTCATGAAACTCTTCCATGCTCCCCCTTGTATTCTCGCTGGGTTTACCAGAATGGACCTCAGAGCTGGATACATGGATTTGCTTGCCAGGCATGAGGGTGATGGCAAGCAAACTGACCCTCAAGTCTGGGTGCAGGCACGGCCACTACTTTTAACACAGAGGTCAAGGATCATGGAGGAGCTGCACTACTGTAGCTGGTATCTTAAGCACCTGGTGAGCGGTGTTTTTAAATACCAGCTATAGTGAGTGTAATGTGGGAATCGTGATATGGATGGACAGCAGGTATAAAACAAACAGGACGTCATTGGATCAGACAACAATCGGGAGAGATCAAAAATGAAGCCCAACCCAACAAGGAATTACCGCAGGCTTCGAGCTGCTCCAAGAATGGAAAGCGAATGCATAAGGAAAAAAACATTTCGTTTACAAAACGACAATAATGAAGATATGACCATATTGTGAGAAAATGCACTTTATAAACTATTTTGATACACTTTTGTTCATCCTATGAGAAGCCAAAATGAATCTTTTTCAAGTCCTGTAGCCAGTTCGGAGAAGTTTTTCGGTCAAGTTTTAAAAACAATATCACCAGTAATAGGTGTCCACAACTATCCTTGACCATGTTGTGAAATGTTGGACAAGGCCCTCACTTTTTCACTTTAATTCGCTTTTAAATTGTTTTCTCCACAACCGCTTCAGCAATTGACGAGAAGCTTCCAACATAGGAGCTCGTATCCATGGAGAACGTTTTTGCCAAAGTTCCATGATGATTGGAAGGAGAATGCGGCCGGCGTTCCAAGAAATCATTTTTCTGTAGGCGTTGGTTGCAGGTTGTTTCACGTATTGGGAATAAACTGACTCGATCTCGCTACGCTAGGCCTTGGCTGAATCCAATTTAGTTTGGGGGATTCGAGGCATCACTGCCTTTTCATTGATCACATTTTATTGATGACCAGCCGAATGCACCCGGCGTTGCCCGGGTTCTTTTTGAATGAATTTACTGCTATAATTCAGCTTTTACTCACGGCTGTAGAAGATTGACTACTATAATTCAGCTCAGCTTTTAATTGCAAAATGGGCCCAGCCCGGCTGAGGTGGCCTCGCCCAGCCTCACCTATAACCTTCCCGGGGCCCATCCCGACATTTTTTGTTTCAGAGGTTTCCTCCTATCTTTCACCATTCAGGAGATTAGCGTGTGCTGACAAACAAACAAACAAACAAACAAACAAGAAGACGTCATGCAGAGCACGATACTTGCAAAATACGCCCCCCCCCCCCTCCCCAAGGAAAAAAATTCCATTGATACAGCAAATTGTCCATTTCATCAAGATTAAAATTGACAATCTTGATCAAAGCTCGGGTCAACAGGAAGAAAAGTGACGAGTTTTCAGATTAAAAATGATGATTTTGGAAGGTTGACCTTGAGTTGACCTTTGACCTTTTGACCTAAAAAATAGTATCTCCCAATTTAGTGACGATATGCAAATGCTGTTCAATTTTCAAGTCAATCGGTTGAGAATTGATGGCTTTTTAGATGAAAATTGATTTTTAAAATTTGACCTTAGGTTGACCTTTTGACCTCAAATAGTATGTTTCCCAATTTAGTGACTAGATATACAAATGCTATTCAATGTACAAGTCAATCGGATTTAAAATGGCGATTTTAGAAATTTGACCTCTAGATGACCTTTGACCTCAAAATCAATAGGCTTCTCAATTGGGACGACTTATACAACGCGGTGAAGTTTCGTGACGATCGGTTTAGAATTGTGACCTGTAGGCCGGTGACAAACACAGACAAACAGACAGAACCACAAACGGAACCTACCAATATACTTGAAAAATCTTCGATTTTGCAAGTAACAAAAACTTTCTTTTATCTATCTATAATTCCAGTAATCTCTGTGTGTATGTATGTATGTATGTATGTATGTATGTATGTATGTCTGTGACTGCTGTTTCTCGACAACCACGGGTCCGATATACTTTAAACTTGCCAGGTATATTGCTGGGGACCCGAGGATGTGCCTTTTCAAGGTTTCATATTAATCGGACAAGTAGTTACCGAGCTATGTCCAAAAAACGATTCAACCAATCAGAGAGCAGCGAGCTATCACGTGTGCCGAACGTGGCGAACAGACTCTGCCTCGGACGGCACATTTGAGAGCGTATTCATTTATTTCACGTTGGAAAACTATGTTGCCGTTAAACTATGTTTTAAAACTAAATAAAACTAATTTGCGATTCATCGTAACTGCGATTTGCGACCTTCCGGACAGTGAAGACTTCACTTCCGGCAGCCAATCACAGAACGCGTTGTTGCGAGCCGAGCCGAGCGCGTGCGCCATTACGGTTCGTAATTCGATTTCTTCCGGAGAAAATAATAATTTCTCGATTTCTTATGCGCATTATTTCTCCCAGAGCGAAGGGCGGAAGCGAAGAGCGTTGTTTTTTTTGTTTACGGGCGTACGGGCGGGGTAGAGCGTACGGGTAGCGTTTTTTTGTTTTTTTGGCAAGGAACGGGCACCCACGTACGGGCATGCCCTAGTATATATAATATATAGATAGAAGATAGATTACAGGTTGTACCGATTGATGGTGGGATATTTAACGTTCACCATCTAATGCCAGCAGACGGGACACCCCACTTGGACGTCCATCCAAGGGATGGCACAAACATTGATGCCTCGCCCTGCCTGTGAAACACCACGGTGAAGTTTATAGCTGGGTCAGGATTCAAACCCAGGATAGAAAGTTCAGAGGGGAGTGAATATACCTCTCGACTATCCTGCCGGAGTTGGAAATTAAAGGACAATAATAACAGTGTACACAGAACAATCAAAACACTTACAGTTTTTGATTGGCTTTGCAGCTTCTTGAGGAACTCCAGAACGTCGGACCGACCAGCTTCCTTTGCCTGGACCACAAAAGGTGTCGTTAGGAAGAGAAGGTCACACCAAGGAGTAAAAATCATTGATTAGCTTAATATGTGTTACGAACACATTTTAACGTGAAACGATGGATGGAGATTAAGGTTACCTGGCGTGATAAAGCAGGAATGGATTACAGACCAAGTCCAGTCACACACCGGAGCGATTCAAATGCGTGAATCCCGGGTATTTATTAATTGGATTGAACACATCCAGGTGATGTCCGCCAGTGATACAAGCACACACAGGTGTCAAAGTCTTTAAAATGTTTTCTTAGCAAAGTTTCTGTATTATATTGCAAGGTTTAAAATTAGATTTAAAAAAGGGAATCTGCTTTTTTATTTTGAGCGGAAAACTACGAAACCATCCGACTCACCTTGACCCGAGAGACCGTTGAATATGCTGAAATTTTGTGGATTAAAAAAAAAAAAAAAAAACCTTTAGAGGCCATTTTCCCCCGCAAAGCGGGGGTTGGCCTTTTTTGGGAACCGTGGTTGTTGTTGTTTTTTGGTCCCCTTTTTGAAGCAATGTTTTACGGCCGGATGCCCTTCCTGACGCCAACCCTTTTTGCCGCCTTTAACGACAACCAGGGAATTACCAGTGAACTGGTACTCAATTAGCCGACCTCGGAAGGATGACAGGCTGAGTCAACCCCCCTGGCGTTAATTCAGCGATCTACTGGGATTTACGAACCCAGGATCCCTAGGATCCTAAGCCGGCACCCTAGCCGCTAGCCCAACACCAGGGCTACCAGGATTAGATTGTGGATGTCATGACAAAAATGTATGTGACATTACCGGCCTTGCTCGATTTGTTAACGATTAGCTTGAAGACAAGAGCAAGCTCTACTCTGCTCTAATTACAGTGCTCAGGTGCAAAGGTATTCATGGGCGAGTCCCATGCAAAGTATACTCAAGGTGACTGGCGATGCTCCATTAACATTGAGGTGAATTGCCCGGGATTTGCTTGGAGGGATTGATCCGGTGTGTGGCTGGCTTACGAGCAGTGGAGCTGATAAAACTAACACAGTAAACATGATACACAAGGCCTCACCACTTCCAGAGGATTTTGACCGTTGTAGCCAATCTGAGCTTCCAGATCCACACCTGCTAAGGCCCAGGCCTCAAGGCCCTCCATGTCTCCATTGGCAGCCATGCTAGGAAGAAAAAAACCGCAACTAATCGGTGGTGTCATGGTTGGGTTGTCCGCTCTGAGACCAGGTAGTCTAGGGTTGGAACCCATCCCCGGCCGAGTCATACCAAGGCCTAAAAATGGTACGTGCTGCTTCCTTGCTGTGATGATCGGCATTTAAACGGATGGAGCACGAACAAATAACCATAGGTTGGCAATACTAGTGCAGGCTTTGATCCTCCTGCACTGAAGTTCCTTGTAAGGGAACTCGTATTATAACTACCGTATATTGTAGTTGCAAATGAAGTACCAGATCAAATGGTAGAAAAACCAGACTCGTGCTGTAGAATATGCCCAGTTCTCCAATTCTATAGAATATACTCGGCCAATCCTGCCTTACTCATCACATCTTTCCTGGGAAAACCACATTTCAAATCTGGCCTCCAAAGCCAGTCGCCGACTGGGCATCCTCTGTCGTGCGAAGTCCTTCCTTGGCACACCTGAGCTCCTCACCACATACAAGGCTTTCATCCGCAGCTCTATGGAATACTGCTCTCCCCTCTGCTCTGGTGCTCCTGCCTCACACCTAGCCCGTCTTCACGCTGTTGAAACCAAAGCGTTCAGAATCATTGGAATCTCCCGCGATGAAGCTAACTCCAAGGGCCTTTCACTCACTCACCGCAGGCAGGTTGGTGGTCTTTCCGTCTTCTACCGACTCCTCTCTGGGCTCTGCCCCCCAAATATTCCTACAGGTCGCACAAGATCTGCCTGCAACCCTCTTATGGTTAAACTGCCAAAATCAAGACTTTCTGCTCACCTTCACTCCTTCATTCCTCTTTTCTCCCGCCTCTGGAACAAACTCCCTCACTCTCTTCAATCCCACTCCACCCTCCAGGTCTTTAAAACAGCTGTTCACCACCATCTCTTATACTCCCCCATCCAAAACCTTGATCTTTTCTACCCCTGCTAATTTCGGTCCCCTTGTGTTTTATACCTCTTCCCCCCCCCCCCCCTCCCCATCCCACGCCTCCTGCCCCCAAGCCCTCTCCCTCCCACACTTCTCCCTGCTCTCAAATGTTGTGGTTGTGTGCTTCCCCTTCTCTCCCCATCTTGTCTTCCGCTCCCTCTTTTGTATATTTTGTTTGTGAAATAAATGTTAGCTCTTTAACGAGCCTCGATTCAGTATACAAAAAAAAAACAAAAAAAAAAAAACTTCTCAAACGTGTTTCTCTTCGATCCATTAAAAATATCTCCCCTGGATGCCTTATAGTGATTGTCCATTGCCCTCGGCTACGATACACAGGAGAGGGGGTGAAGTGGTACCTGCAAAGTTCAGAACCAAGGTTGTCGCACTCCTCGCGAGAAAGATGTGCCCCCGTTTGTCTCAGCAGCTTGATCACTGGGAATTGCCTGTAAGTAATGCGCGACACACAAGGGTCACCATGAGCAATCGGCCACAAGGAACAACCGTGCGCAGCATGCAATCCGCAACAGTTGCTGTATAAGAACAGACAATGTGAGCAGGTGCGTTCATTTGATATCGCTCAATATGGAGTGATACAAGGCAGTCTTTTTGGAAGCAGCACTAATAGTATGGAAATGAAGGTTCTAGGACACCTCAACTTCTTGCCAATAGTCCTTGAGCCAACCGGCCATTTTTTGAAGTGAATGCTCCGGGGGGGGAGTAATTCTCATTATGATTTTCCATTAGACCAATGTCTCAAGTGTCAGAAAAGGTGTGATGGACATCTGAGAACGGTAGCTTAGTGCCCGGATGGACGCCATCTTTGAAACCACCCAGCTCGAAAATGCCCATTTGGTGGGGTACATTGTTGCACGTGTATCTGGACTTCTATACTAGCTATCGATGTGCGGTTGACGACTAAATATACGTCCGATGTGTACCGTCTAAATAAAAAATAATATGAAGCATTTTGTTTTAGATTAATTATTATAAAAATCAATTATCGAAAAAAAATCATATATTTTTCAATATTTTATTATTAGACTTGTACTTTTTTTAGTGAAACAACACTGGTATGATTTTCCAAATTATGCATTGTGCTACACCGTTTATCTGTCTATAAAAATAACTCAAAAACTAAAACATATCATCCACCACGAGTGTACACAAAAAATATATGAAAAGGCATGCACTTTCCACAAACCGAAACTATGTCAGTTGGAATTTCCCGCCGATAATCAACCCACAGAACCCAGTGCCGAAAGTGACGTCAGTCTATTCTATATCTATATTCTATATTCTATATCTCAGTCTGAGATTTGTTGCGGTGACCTGATTAATTTCTGAGGGGGGGGGGGGGGTGGGTGGCTTAAGAACTAAAAGAGAACATGTTAGATGGCGCCACATACAACTCTATTATAGAGTTGTATTGTGGCGCCATCTAACATGTTCACTGACTTGGATGAGTATGTCTATGTAAGCTGGCGAGCTTTTCGGATATCGGAGTAATCTAACGTCAGTCTTTTTGTTCTTTCAGCTGAGATGGCTGGTGTCGAGGCGAAACGGGCGAAGATTGAACCTGAGTCCGGAACGTGCATCCTGTGCAGCAAGAAGTCGCCACTCTCTGAACTAAGCAAGGCAGCGGGCAACAGTTCTTGGAAGACATTGTGTGACGCAGCCGCAGTTAGAAACTTTTATCCAATTCTAAAGCTAGTCCAAGAAGGCGCAGTTGAACTTCCTAATATTCCAATATTATACCATAGGGCTTGTAGATCAGACTTCACTCACAAAAACCACCTAGCTACTTTGACCAATGCAGCTAGAAGTTCTTCAGTTGATACTGGCGATGCGGTGCGACGGCGATCATCACGGGAAGAGACAGGATCAACTTCAACGGTCTACGATGATAAATGCATTTTTTGCCAGCGTGCTTCAAAATTCATAAAAGGCAGTCGTACCCGTGAAACAGTTGTCTTGGCTGTTGAACTTCGAGCAGATAAGACAATAAGAGATGCTGCGACAGCTCGCAATGATGAGAGAGTTTTGGCATTGACTACACGAGATATGGTTGCAGCTGAGGCTCACTACCACTTCTCCTGCTATAGAAACTACACACGGCCCCAAAAACCTCAAGTAGAAACTGACATTGAAGATAATATCGAGAAAAAAGAAATGATACGATGTATATTCAATTTCATTCGCACTGACTTGTTCTTGAACCCGAGGATTGTTCCAATAGTTGATGTTGCAACAGATATCCTGTCTTCAGATACATTTTCAGTTGATGTTCGTGACTCCATCAAGAAGAATCTGCAGCGCACATTACAAAGAGAGTTTGGAGAATCGCTCATCTTCTTCAATGTGAAACACCGTGTATACTTGATGCCCGATAATCTGACAAAGCGAGAGATTGCTGCAGAGTGCGTAAACCTGAAAGCAGAAGTGAAAGCATTTGAACGAACGGACGGTGAAAGTAACATTGTGCGTGCAGCTACTTCACTGCGACACCAGATCAAAGATGCTCATTACAATGAACGTTGGCCGCCTCAGCCAGCAGAACTCACTTCAGATTACGTGAAGATACCAGATTCTCTTCGTGTATTTCTGCATACTTTGATTTGCGGGAGTGGGGGTAGCTCTGCGCGTGCCGACACACTGGTATGGTCGATGGCTCAAGATATCATCAATGCTGTACACCGGGGTACCATCAGAACATCGAAGCATGTCCTACTTCCGTGGGTCATGAAAACGCTCACCGGTAATACAGAGGTCATCAGAATATTGAATCGACTCGGGCACGGATGTTCGTACACAGTTCTGGAAGAAATCGAGACAGCGCTATGCATAGACAAATTAGCAAGTGTGGAGAAAGATACAGTACCACTTCCGTCACATGTGCACCCTTCGGTCCCGACTGTATTAGCATTCGATAACATCGACAGGCTAGAGGAATCGCTGAGTGGTGGCGGAACATCGCATCGCGTCAACGGTATCATCGTCCAACCGAAGTCGCAGTCGTGTTTGCCGCCCCAACCTCCATCGGCAGTATCCAAAGCAGATAAGAAGCGATCTATCCCGTCATCCAGCGATTTAGTTCCAATATACAGCGGTGGGAAACGAGAGGGCCCACCTGCAATCAAGCCTGCAGATCTTTCTGACACTCTTGCAGGCGCAACATCCCTTGCGCAGCGCCGAAATCACGTATGGATTATGACTCGCATGCTGGAACCATGCGACCAGACAATCAGTTCGTGGACTGGTTTCAACATCATGACTAGAGATCGTGTTCAGGTGACGGAAGATGTAGTTGGCTACCTGCCGACTATAAACGCGCCTGCCACAGATATGGCAACAGTGCAAGAAATCCTCAGAGAAGCTCTGAACATCATGTCATCACTTCAGCTTGAGCGTATACCGGTGGTGCTAGACCAGGCACTATTTGCTAAGGCGACCGAAATAGCATGGAAAGATGTCGATCGATATGGAAGAATCGTGCTCATGATGGGGAACTTCCATACCATCTGTAACTTCATGTCGAGCATTGGGAAAATGTTTGGAGATGCAGGCCTTCGGGATGTAGCTGTTGAGTCAGGAGTAATCGCTGAAGGTTCCATCAACAGGGTTCTGGAAGGCAAGCAATACAACCGTGCTGTGCGACTCCACAAGTTGATGTACGAGGCACTAATGCGCATCATTTGGAAGGGCTTCCAGGTGTGGATAGAAAGCAATCATCCTGACAAGGAACCCCAGATTCGAAGCACTGACCTCAAAATTCGCAGCATCAAGGAGGATGTTTGCCACGAGACTCTCGCTGCTGCTCTCGATGATGATTCATGTGTACAGAGCTTTGACATGTTCGCGAAATACCTACATTTTCTGCGAACCAAACATGGAGACCTGGCTCGCTTCTGGATGATGTATATTGATATGGTAGAGACCCTGCTGGGGTTGATTCGTGCGGATAGAGAAGGCGACTGGATGCTTCACTTGGCTTGTGTCAGAAGAGTGATCCCTTGGTGTTTCGCAATGAACAAGGTGAACTATGCTAGATATCTACCAGTGTACTATGCACAGATGACGCAACTCCACGAAACATGCCCCGAGTTGTACAGGCATTTCAATCAAGGCTACTTCTCCGTACAGCTTAGACCAGGGAATCCATTTGCCAGAATCGCTGTTGATCAGACAACAGAAGAAACAGTAAACAAAGATACGCAAACAGCTGGAGGAACACGAGGTTTTAGTCTTCGACAAGGGGCTGTGTCACGATACTATCTAACTGCAGAAAATCGGGCTACTGCACTGAGGCAACTACGAGAAACTATCCTTGTGAATGGCAGCGACACATCTCACGCCAAGCACCCTGACTTGTCTACTTCTCGCATCAAACGTGATGAGTCTGGCGTCACAGCTATCTGTGATCTACTGGAAAATGACTGGACCAATCCATTCGCCGATGATCCGTCATGTCTTCTCAGTATATCTACCGGAGCGGCTGCGAGGGAGGACGTTTCTAATGACCTACTCAACACCCTGCAAAAGGGGGAAGCGGCGTATCAAAGCTTCCAGAAACGTCTTGAAGAGGGAACAGGCTTTCATGACACATTGAACAAGCTAAACTTGAAGACCTTTGGTAAGATCAAGCAGAAAGTTGTGAAGGGCACAAACAAGGAGATCGTCCTGAGAGCTGACAGACAACTGTTTGCCACCATGATACTCATCGCCAAGACAAGGAACCTCGACATGCAACTTGTCCTTTGTCACCCACTAGGGCCGTTACCATGGTCTTTGGCAAACGTTGATGGGTCAATGAAAAAAACGAACAAAGCTGCACTTGCGAAACACATGGAAGGTCTTGTGGAACCAGCCGAGAACGTTGACAAGCGAAGTGCAACAATAATTGATGCGATGGCTCTCATACAAAAGATGCATGGCGAGAACGACACGTTCGAAGAACTATCTGACCGCATCCTTGCTGCAGCGCTTCACGCTGGTCAAGGCAGTGAGCGCATCGATGTTGTCTTTGACACATACACAGAAGAATCCATCAAAGCAGCTGAGCGTGTGAACCGCGGTTCAAATGAAGGCATCAGTTTCAGCGAGATCAGACCCGCACACAAAATCATGAACTGGCGGCGTCTCCTTGCTTGCAGCCAGACAAAGGAGAAACTGGTTGTGTTTCTGGCGGAGTCGTGGAAACATGAAACAAATCGCGAAAAGCTAGGCAACAGAACACTGTATGTCACCTGTGGTGAAAAATGTCTGGTACTGACCCGCGATAGGTGGAAGTTGGTGCAAGCACTCGAATGTAGCCACGAGGAAGCAGACACGCGTATGTTTCTCCACGCAAAGCACGCCGCTACCCACTACAAGACGATCATCTTAGTGGCAGATGACACCGACGTTCTGATCATCAGTCTTCATCTCAGCAGAACCATCGATAGTCAGCTCTTCATCAGACGAGGAACAAAGGTTCGAGTCAGAATGATCGACGTTGGAAAGTTGGCTGCGGTATTGGGGTCTGGAGTTTGCAGTGCATTGCCAGGGCTTCATGCATGGAGCGGGTGTGACACTGTGAGTGCTCTGGCTAGCCAAGGAAAGATAAAGGCTTTGAAGCTTGTGCAAGCGAATGAGCTGTATCTTCAAGCATTCACAGATCTGGGATCTTCGTGGAATGTACCAACAGACGTCTTCAATAGCATTCAGGCCTTCACGTGTCAGCTGTACGCCAAGAACACGAAGATCGTCGGTGTTAATTCGCTCCGTTATCACATGTTCTGTGCAAAGAAGGGCCAGATCGAATCTGGACAATTGCCGCCTTGTGAAGACTCCTTGATGCAGCATACGCTTAGGGCCAACTATCAGGCGGCTATCTGGCGACGCAGCCTTGAAAACCTACCAGACGTCCCAACACCATCAGCAGGACATGGTTGGGAACTCGATGATGGCGGTTCGCTCACAATCCGATGGATGGCGGGTCTACCAGCTCCAGATGTCGTCTTGAATCTCATCTCATGCACATGCAGAAGGACGTGTCGACCGTCAGATTGCTCCTGCATACTGAATGGGTTGAAGTGCACTGTTGTGTGTAAGCTGCAGGGATGCTCCAACATGGTGCAGGATGATGCTATCGTGGCTCAGGATGCCAATGACTCTGATGGCGACTCTGATGATTAACTTTGTGTGCACTGTATATTGTATAGCATATGTTGTTCTCTATTATAATGCAGGCCAAATTGCCTGAAAATCTTTATAGACAGATAAACGGTTTAGCAAAATGTATAATTTGGAAGATCATACCGGTGTTATTTGACTAAAACATGACATGTTCAATGATACCTCCGCTTGCTTATTAGGAATATACATCGTATGGTGTTAAAATCAGCTCCATACGTCTTTCCAAACTCTAGTAATGAATAATTAATATAATTGGCGGCCATTTTGAAATCCAAGATGGCCACCAAAGTGCAGATTTCCTATGTAACAATTTCCGCCTGCTTATTAGATATCGTATGGTGTTAAAATCCTCTCCGTACGACATTCCTAACTTGCGTTATCGTCAGAATAGATAATGCCAGCGGCGGCCTAAGTCATTTTATGCCTCTTTACATTTATTTGTTGTAAACTCGTGGTGGATGATATGTTTTAGTTTTTGAGTTATTTTTATAGACAGATAAACGGTGTAGCACAATGCATAATTTGGAAAATCATACCAGTGTTGTTTCACTAAAAAAAGTACAAGTCTAATAATAAAATATTGAAAAATATATGATTTTTTTTCGATAATTGATTTTTATAATAATTAATTTAAAACAAAATGCTTCATATTATTTTTTATTTAGACGGTACACATCGGACGTATATTTAGTCGTCAACCGCACATCGATAGCTAGTATAGAAGTCCAGATACACGTGCAACAATGTACCCCACCAAATGGGCATTTTCGAGCTGGGTGGTTTCAAAGATGGCGTCCATCCGGGCACTAAGCTACCGTTCTCAGATGTCCATCACACCTTTTCTGACACTTGAGACATTGGTCTAATGGAAAATCATAATGAGAATTACTCCCCCCGCCGGAGCATTACTTTTGGTCTGGCTCAAGGACTACAAGGGACTTGATAGGGTCCGCACCCCATCTCCCATGATACACCCGGTACCAAGGCCACCCCTTTAAACCACTCGAGCTCATTTACCCAAAACAAGCACCACGTCTTTGAAACCCCCAAAATAGTCATCGGCATTGAGGTCGTTTTCAGAAATCCTACAAGAACCCGAGATACCACGATCCAAATCATGCAAATTACGAGTCCAGGGAACTGTTTGAAATATCAACAATTGAAAATGGCTCCCTCGTCCGTCATCTCAGGATATCTTTTCTTTTGTACCTTTAGTTTGTTACACTCTCTAAAAGATGGACACAGGCAAGGTAAAAATTATGTGTCCAGTGCATCCGTTTGCGCTCCAACGTTGTCATTACAGAGAATAATTTTGCGCCGTGTTCTGTGGGACATCTTCTGGGGGTGACATGATTAAAAGCAAGTCTCACTGCTTGTTTAAGGTCATCGCTGGATTCGTAGCGCTTCTGTGCAACAATCTCTTTTACGAAGCCCCAAAGGCAATGGCACACGATTTTTACAAGGGGTGACAATACATTGTGACTGTCGTGAAAATCAAGCTCAGACACGACTTGACCTCTGGGTAGGTTTAATATCATTTAGATCTGCAGTACATCCTGTAAGAATACATGCATGCAACAGGCATTAGAATCAGAGCATTTCATGAGCAGCAATGGGTGATTCAATATAACAATGGTTAGCGCAGCGCATTGTCAGCGCAGCATTTGGGGCGTACATACCATTCAAACTACTGGACTATGTCACAGTGAGTTCCGCTGGAGTGTCCGCGCGCCCCGGTTGTCCCGGGTCTTATAGACGCCCCTTCCGTAGCGAGCACCCCTGGGTTCACCTTGGTATAATTTCACTACATTCTCCCCGCCGTTAGAACTATACTGCCGCTCGGCAGGTTGCAAGCAAGCATCAGCAATAAACGAATGGGTCACGTCAATCCACGTCAGTCGGTCCACCCGTAGCGGTCGGGGCGGCGAACCTCCCTGCCAGTTCGTGTTCGGAATCTACCGGGCACGGCGTCCCCAAGCCCGGAGTCCCCCGCGTCGGAATAGCCACCAGAGGTTGGAGTCGGAGGGGGCGCCCCAGCGCCTTCGGGCACGGGAGTGGGGGACGACGGGAGTAACAGTGGCAGTTCCATAGGGGAAGCTTCGATAGAGTCCATAGACTCGTAGACGGGTTCGTCGATATCCCTGTCGTCGTCCCCACATGGGGCGAGATGGCGTACGGAGACAGTAGACTCGCGGCCATCCGCCGTTAACATGCGAGCATGCTCGGGATTAGCCTGGAGGACCTGCACCTTGTCAACAAGGGGGTCGTACTTGCTAGCGCGAACCACTCGTTTGAGATAGGCGGGCCCCGGTTCAGCGAGCCAGCTGGGTAAAGATTGGATACTGCCGGAGCTTCTAGGGTGGTGGAACAGTCGTTCGTGAGGAGTCTGGTTGGTGGCAGTACATAGGAGAGCCCGGATCGAGTTTAGAGCGGCAGGTAGTGACCACGCCCATTTATCGAGGCCTCGGCCGAGGGTCCGAAGGCTTAGCATGACGGCCCGCCATATAATCCCATTAAAGCGTTCGATCTGTCCATTCGCTTGGGGCCGGTACGGGGTGGTGTAGCTCGAAGCGACATTATGCTGGAGCAAGTAGCCCCTCACCTCCTGGGACAGGAACACCGCACCCCGATCGGTATGTACGTAGGCCGGATACCCGAACATAGAAAACAAATTCTGCAGGCACCGAATAACCGTGGCAGCCAACATATCCCCGCACGTGTAAGCAAAGAGGAATCGGGAATACTCATCGACGATAGTGAGCAGATAGCGAGAGTTGCTCGACATTGGCAGCGGCCCTTTGAAGTCCATCGCCAAGCGCTCCCACGGTCTAGTAGCCCTAACGAGTGTCCCCATAGGGGGGTTATAAAAACGCGGTTTGAGTTCCGCACAGATCGCGCAATCACGGCAGATGCGGCGGATGTCCTCAATCGAGTACGGCAGATTGCCCGCGCGCACAAAATGCGCGAAGCGCGTTACCCCGGGATGACACATAGTGCCGTGCAAAGTGCGCAGCCCCTCCAAAGTTACAAGCCCCGCGCAAGTGGCCGGCCTCGATAAGGCGTCAGCGACCAGGTTATCCTTCCCCGGGCGGTATTTGATGGTGTAGCAGAATTCGGCGAGTTCGATACGCCAACGGGTGATTTTCTCATTCTTAATGCGCTGAGCATGTAAGGTGTCATACATAAACGCAACACTCTGTTGGTCCGTGATGATTTGGAAACACCACCCAAGCAGGTACGGCCGCCATCGCCGAATTGATTCGACGATCGCGTACGCTTCCTTTTCGACAGACGAATGCCTCCGCTCGGCGGAGGTGAGAGAAGCCGCCGCGAGAAGAAAGCCACAGGGCGGCCTCCTTGGGAGAGAGTCGCCGCTATCGCATGATCCGAGGCATCACTCTCCAAAACGAAAGAGGCACTCTCGTCAATCGTCGCGACAGCGGCGCCAGCGATGTCGACTTTAAGGCCCTCGAAGGCCGCCAGGGTGGCCGGGCCCATGGGGAAAGTGTCGCAGGCCACGAGGGGGCGGAGCTTCGCGGAGAAATTTTGCACCCACTTTGAGTAGTGGGCGAACAGCCCTAGAGCGCGTTTCAGCGAAGCCCGATCGCTAGGCGGAGCCATATCGAGCAAAGGGCACAGACGCTCCTTTACCGGAGAGACAGAGCCATGGGTCACGGTGTACCCCAAAAGGTCTACCGTGCGTAGAGAGTATTGACACTTCGCCGCATTCATGGTTAGGCGATATTTCCGCGCGACCTCGAGGAAGCGTTTCAGATTAGCGTCGTGATGCTCCTGGTCATACCCACAAACCGTAAGATTGTCCAGATAGACAAAGACATCGGTCAAATTCTCCTTTGCAACGAGGTCATCCATAGCTCTCTGAAAACAAGCGACGCCGTTCGTTACCCCAAAGGGAAGTCTCGTGAACTGGTACAACCGCTGACCCGATTCAAAGGCTGTAAAGATGCGATCAGCCCTAGAGATGGGGACTTGATGATACGCACTACGCAGATCGAGAGTGCTATAAACGGAATACAGGGCCACCTGGCGTACCAGGGCGTCCATCCCCGGTAAGGGGTAGGCATCCAGCTGTGTAAAACGCTTAATTGTCTGCGAATAGTCGATTACCATACGCCGGCGGTGGGCCTCACTCCGCACCACTAAGACTTGGGCCCGCCACGGTGACCTACTGTGTTCTATGATACCGTCCTTTAAGAGCAGGGCCGTTTCTTCCGCAATGAATTGCGCGTCCGCGCGAGAGTAGCGCCGCGATTTGACGGCTACAGGGGTACAATCAGTGGTCAGGTTGGGGAACAGTGAGAGTGGCTCCATGTCCATTTGAGCGAGGGCGCACACAGCGAGCGTGTCCGGCCCTCCGAAGTCTATTTCCAAACGTCCATGCCGCTTAAGGAAATCAAGTCCTAACAGAACGTCAGCGCATAAGGCCGGTAATACCATGAGATACACGTCCGGGAACGTGCGTCCCTTTATCACAAGTTTCAATCGACACGCCCCTTTTGTGCTCAACCGAAGTCCCTGAGAGGCCATGAAGATCCGGCGGGTTGTCCCGAGAACCGGCCACCCATGTTGATGCACGAGTCGCTGATCGATAAAACTATCCGTGGACCCCGTGTCAATCAAAGCTTGCGCAAAAACGCCCGCGACCGTGAGCGGAATGATGGCCTGCGCTAGGCCGGCAGACCCGGCAGGTATAGTTCCGGCCGGGCGAGAAGATCGCGCCTCGCGGGTGGATCCCACGCCGGCTGCAATCCTTCGGGCAGCGTCGGCAGGTTGGGCCTCAGCAGGAGCATTGAAGTCAGTTGGCTCATCAGCAGTTTCATTCGCCAGAGTGGGTGTGTGTTGGTCGTAAGAGCAGCCGCCAGATGGCGCTCGAGCCATGTGAGAAAGATCTCTGCCTTCAGCAGATCCATATGCCAAAGTGGGTGCATGTAATTCGTAAGAGCCGCCGCCAGATGGCGCTCGCGTCACGTGAGAAAGATCTCTGCCGTCTGCAGATTCACATGCCAAAGTGGGTGCATGTAATTCGTAAAAGCTGCCGTCAGATGGGGCTCGTGTCACGTGCTGCGTTTGCCGCACTTCGAGAGGAGTTTCCAAAGCAGGAGCATGTCGCTTGTTTGAAGTAGGCGTTCAAACGCCAGTCAAGGTCGGTCGCGCTATGACCGGTCGCGTTCGCGCCATTTGTTTCGGCGGCCCGGTGTATCTCACCAAGGTCGGGCGGGTAGCCAGAGGCCCGCGAGAAGGAGAGCGGCTCTTCAAAGCCGAGTGAGACGCCCCGTCCGGCGCTCGATCCGTTGGCTCCGCGATGAGCCCATTCAAGGTCGCGCGGGGATGCGTGCCCCGAGCGGCCTTCCTGCAGACCTTTGCAAAATGGCCCTTGGTGGAGCACAGGTGACATGTCGCCTCCCGGGCCGGGCATTCAGAGCGAGGGTGCTGCCGATTTCCACAAAAATAACATTTTGCATACCGGTCAGGCCGTGGCCGGGCAGCGGCGGCAGCAGTGAGGCCGGAAGCAGAGTCCGCTTCAGGAGCTCCCAGAGACTCGGCCGTAGTGGTGGTCGGGTCCCCCTCCGTATCCTCGGCGGTAGCCCTCTCAGGTCGCGCGAGTTGCGAGGTCCCCGCCACGACTCGTGGGTGATCATATGCGGTCAATTGTTCTCGGGCATCTGTGTATACGCGTGCCAGCCGTAGTGTTTCTGTAAATGTCAGATCCGCGACCTCCAAGAGTCGGAGCCGCAAGACTCCAGAACTAATTCCGGAGATGAATGAATCTCGGAGCAAGTCGTCCTGCACTTGCTCGTGGGTCCGGACGTCCTGCACGCAGTCTGCCAACAGGTAGCGCAACTCCTGCGCGAAGCGATCGATCGATTCAGATGGTTGCTGTCGCCGCTGAGAGAGTTGATGCCAGCCGTGCACAGCGCTCCGTGTCTTTACGTAGAGGCGCTTCAGCTCGGCTAGAGCCGTAGCGTACGTCCCAAATCGAGAAATGTTCCGGAAAACAGTGTGATAGACCTTCGACTGTAACACGGACAGCTTTATCGCAGCGGTGGGCTCTGTCTCGTGAGCAGCAAAGTAATTCTCCAGCGTGTTGAGCCAGTGAGCCAATTCCGATGCTGATCCCTCAGCTTGAGGGTCGGCTCCGAGGATCGGTACCACGATCATCTTGTGGTCAGCCATTCCGGCGATCTAAATGATATTAAATGTCGTGAAAATCAAGCTCAGACACGACTTGACCTCTGGGTAGGTTTAATATCATTTAGATCTGCAGTACATCCTGTAAGAATACATGCATGCAACAGGCATTAGAATCAGAGCATTTCATGAGCAGCAATGGGTGATTCAATATAACAATGGTTAGCGCAGCGCATTGTCAGCGCAGCATTTGGGGCATACATACCATTCAAACTACTGGACTATGTCACAGTGAGTTCCGCTGGAGTGTCCGCGTGCCCCGGTTGTCCCGGGTCTTATAGACGCCCCTTCCGTAGCGAGCACCCCTGGGTTCACCTTGGTATAATTTCACTACAGTGACCACCCTGTACAACAGCAGGAACCCTTTCGAGCAGCATTTCCCAACCTGGGGGAAATTTCGCCCTGGGGGGAAATTTTAGGATTCCAGGGGGGAAACTTATTCCAAGGGAAATACAATATTAGCATTCGTGTAATATTGTGCTTTAGTGAATAAATCTCAAATCTTTAATTATTTTGTTCTTCGACTTTTTACTTCACATAAACATTTATAACATCGTCGGTAAATAAAAATAAATTTTATATACAATTTTTTTTTTTAAATAAAATTTATATGTGTGAGTGTGTATGTCTCTCTGTGTGTGTGTAGGTTTGTATGTATGTGTAGGAGTGTGTGGGTGTGTGTGTGTTGCTATATTTTTATGTTATTGGTCCCCTACCGGTGTACACCAGAGGGGACTATAGGTTTGCACTCCGTCCGTCCGTCCGTCCGTCCGTCCGTCAGTCCGTCAGGCAAAGAACAATTTTCCGGACTTTTTTTCTAAACGCTTAATGCTAATGATATCGAACTTGGCACATGGTTTCCTCATGATAAGTTACAGATCAAGTTCGAACGTCACGACGTTTCGATCATTTTGACAAAGTTATGGCACTTTGAACTTTGGGAATTCTGATAATTCTGATGATCCTTAACTCGGTGCCATTTTAAGTTTTAATTTCCTTTAAAAAAGATTTTCTCTGCAATAATTGGACCGATTGAGATCAAATTTTCACCGTAGGGGGGACTCGGTCTGTATAATATTTTAATGGTAATTATGACGTCACAGGTCACGTGGTTCGGCCGCCATATTGTTTTTCGTGAAAACACGAAAAACCCTTTTTCTCTGCAACGGCTGAACAGATCGAGGCCAAACTTTGCAGGCAGAATCGCATACCCATGATGAACAAAAAAGTCAGCGAGCATGACTTCATGCGTCACATGGTTTCAGAGTTATGACGTTTTTAAGCATGAACCTTTAAAACCGAGCCCCTCCCTCATTTTTGATCCAATCGAGGGGAAACTTCACAGATCTGTTAAGCATGTCAATCTACTAAAATGTCCTTTTGGAATTTGCGATAGGGCGCGTGGTTTGGCAGATATCGTTAATTAAAGGAAAATATTAAAAAATGGATATCTCTTGTTTATTCTAGAGTTCTCCTCAAGCCGCACCGCGCGCCCTCAGCCTCGTCTCGCGAACGTCAACAGGGCGACACAGCGCGCGCTTTCCGGAGGGGCGGAGCCAAGCCGAGCAACATATATATACACATCGATCATTGATCGTGAACCGGAAAATATAATACATTACTGATATTTAGCGACTCGAAAGGTTCTTCATCAACAACTTATTTTCTCGAGCTTCTGCTGACCTGTCTGCAAGGTGTATAAATCGAAGTCCCGAGTGTGAATCACAGGTGAGCCCGTCCTGAGGTAATTAGCGATTGGGAACGATTCAGAACCTGTGGGTAAATAACCTTTGGTAATTTCCCCAAACAGTTTTCCGGACGACAGACTGCCGGTAGGGGACATGTATTGCAGCGCAATACTCAGAATGCTTGTTTATTATGTTATTAAGCGAATAAATTTTGTTTTGGCTACTTTTTTCCTTGTTCATATATATATATATATATATATATATATATATATATATATATATATATATATATATATATATATATAGGGGGAAATCCGGACGGTTGAACTGGTTGAAGGGGGGAAACGACAGAAAAACGGTTGGGAACCACTGCTTTAGAGTTTAGAATAAAGCGTGACGGACGGGTGGACGCTGCTCCTTTCAGTAATAGACAACTCAATGCATATTTGGATCTTAATTCGATTAAAGTTGAGGCACAGTGTCCTGATCCTTTTTGAGGTCAATGCTCCTACCAACCCGATCGTGCTGCCGCGCAGATTGAATTCGCAAATCGGTCCCCATATTATGACCAGCACATCTTTTGTTGAAGACTGTGCAGAATCCAGACACATCAGTGAAAAGAACACAACAGCAACCGTTGACCCTCCAGTGGGGATGTTGTGTCGCCCATTGCACGCAATCCTGTAAATAGCGCTGTTTTAGAGGGATGTGGAACAGTGGTCTTCAGGACTTCCTGCCACTGAAATGAAGCCTGCTCCAAATTGTATGGGTCAAAATTTGTTAGTCGATTGTTCTTTGCAGTTCAATCTGGAGAGATTCGGACAAGTTTGATGATCTGGTCATAGTCCTATCTGGCTATCTCTCTATGTGCTACACCAAAGGTGGATGGATGGAGGTTATGTTTTTTCACCCCGTCTGTCTGTCTTTGAACAAGATATCTCAAAAAGTTGTGGACGGATTCGGACGAAATTTCACAGAGAGGTAATGTATGTGTCACGGAGGAAATGATTAGATTTTGATGAAGATCCGGATTCGGATCCGGCTAGTATAATTTTTTAAGTGATTGGTCACCATTGGGAGATAGGGCCAAAAACGTTACATAGCAGGATATCTCAAAAAGTTATGGATGGATTTGGACGAAACCTGTTGGAGAGCTTGTGTGTGTGACAAGGACTAATCGATTCGGTTTTGGTGAAGATCTGAATATAGATTCGGATATGAGAATTATTTAATTTCAAAGTGATTCTTCACCATTGATTGATAAGGTTAAAACCGATATATAGCAGGATATCTCAAAAGGTTATGGACGGATTTGGACGAAACTTGGTGGACCGATTGGGTATGTGATAAGGACGGATCGCTTCGATTTTATTGAAGATCTGAATATGGATTCGGATACGAGAATTATTTAACTTTAAGTGATTTTTCACCATTGTGGGATCGCGCGAAAAGCGATATATAACATTATATTTAAAAAAAGTTATGGACGAGTTATGACTAAACTTGGTGGATGAGTTTGTTAGGCGACAAGAACAAGCTGATTAAATTCTGGTTCAGGTGTGAATCCTATCATTGGGATACAAAACAAACTGTTCAGCCTGGCAGTAGTATGCGCTCTACCGAGTGCCGTTCTAGTTTTCTCTGAATCACTGTGGTTGCTGCCTGCGTTGTTGTGGTTGCTGCATGCACCATTGTGGTGCTTGCCTCAATGTTGTGGTTCTTGCCTGCACCGTTGTGGTTCCTGCTGCGTCGTTGTGGTTCCTGCCTGCGTCGTTGTGGTTCCTGCCTGTGTCGTTGTGGTTCTTGCTGCATCGTTGTGGTTCCTGCTGCATCGTTGTGGTTCCTGCTGCACCATTGTGGTTCGTGCTGCATCGTTGTGGTTCCTGCCTGCATCGTTGTGGTTGCTGCCTGCATCGTTGTGGTTGCTGCCTCAATGTTGTGGTTCTTGCCTGCACCGTTGTGGTTCCTGCCTGAACCGTTGTGGTTCCTGCCTGCGTCATTGTGGTTCCTGCCTGCGTCGTTGTGGTACTTGCCTGCGTCATTGTGGTTCCTGCCTGCATCGTTGTGGTTCTTGCCTGCGTCATTGTGGTTTCTGCCTGCCTCGTGATTCCTGCCTGCGTCGCTATGGTTCCTGCCTGCCTCGTTGTGGTTCCTGCCTGCACCGTTGTGGTTCTTGCCTGCGTCGTTGTGGTTCCTGCCTGCCTCCTGATTCCTGTCTGCGTCGTTGTGGTTCCTGCCTGCGTCGTTGTGGTTCCTGCCTGCGTCGTTGTGGTTTCTGCCTGCCTCGTGATTCCTGCCTGCATCGTTATGGTTCCTGCCTGCCTCATTTTGGTTCCTGCCTGCACCGTTGTGGCTCTTGCCTGCATCAATGTGGTTCCTGCCTGCCTCGTGATTCCTGCATGCGTCGTTGTGGTTCCTGCCTGCCTCGTGATTTCTGCCTGTCTCATTGTGGTTCCTGCCTGCACCGTTGTGGTTCTTGCCTGCATCATTGTGGTTCTTGCCTGCATTGTTGTGGTTCTTGCCTGCATCGTTGTGGTTCCTGCCTGCATTGTTGTGGTTCTTGCCTGCCTCATTGTGGTTCCTGCCTGCGTCGTTGTGGTTCCTGCCTGTGTCGTGATTTCTGCCTGCGTCGTTGTGGTTCCTGCCTGCCTCATTGTGGTTCCTGCCTGCATCGTTGTGGTTCCTGCCTGCCTCATGATTTCTGCCTGCCTCATTGTGGTTCCTGCCTGCACCATTGTGGTTCTTGCCTGCATCGCTGTGGTTCCTACCTGCCTCATGATTTCTGCCTGCGTCGTTGTGGTTCCTGCCTGCCTCATTGTGGTCCCTGCCTGCGTCGTTGTGGTTCGTGCCTGTCTCATTGTGGTTCCTGCCTGCCTCGTGGTTCCTGCCTGCGTCGTTATAGTTCCTGCCTGCCTCATTGTGGTTCCTGCCTGCGTCGTTGTCGTTCCTGCCTGCCTCATTGTGGTTCCTGCCTGCACCGTTGTGGTTTCTGCCTACGTCATTGTGGTTTTGCGTACGTCGTTGTCGTTTCTGCCTGAGTCGTTGTGGTGGTCTACATGGGCCCAGTGATATGTGAAGCCTGTATGCAGGACAAGGCCCAAACCACGCAATGATCATTATGTCGTGGCTCAGGTTCATTTCTCTAATCTCTGTCTCACCAATCTCTCCCTGTGTTGTTTCTCCCAAGTGAGTGAAGCCATTAAGACTAAATAATTAAACCGTCGAGTACCTGGGTGCTTTATAATTTTATTTATTATTAATTATTCATTAATTATAATTTATTATTTCTTTTTTAATTATTTATAATTATTATTTATTATAATTTATTAATACAATTAATTATAATTATAATTCATTAATTATAATTATTTATTCATTTGTTTCAGTTTGGTTTGCTGTGTACACGATCGTATTTCTCTCGCTTTTTCTCTCTCCCTCCCTTCGCTTGTTAATGGGAACCTGTGGTGGTTAGAGACCATGTGCCATTATAATTCACGGTTGCCGCAGAATCCACCCCAACCCCACCTCCCCCCTCTCACCTCCCCCCACCTCCCCCCCTCCTGGCTTTAAGAAGATCCAAAATTACCAGGCCTGATTAGGGCCCGGTAATTTTTTTATTATTTTTTATTTTTTAATGTTTAAAAAAAATAAAATCACTACAAATATACAGGTAATGGACGAAAAATGGAAACAACTGGGTAAATGAGGGGCACCAAGCAACAGCTTCCACATAGGTGTGGCCCATGTGTTAAGCAAATAACATCCCAGCGTGCTTAGGGTCAAGTATAAAAATGCTCTTGGTAGAGAGGGTGAGGTGTCCTAAGATGCTCCTGCTCAGGGTGAGCTTGGGGGCCCTAATAGGAAGTCTTTTGGCAGGGGTGAGCTGAGGAATCAGATAACGCTCATTTTCATACTACTTCGGCTGCTGGAAGCAGATTATAGTGGAGTAGAAAAACAATGACATAAATCGGCCGATTCGCCCAGACCTGTCTCCGATGCAATAAGCATATGTGATGACAGGTAAGCAGCATCGGATTTATCTTTAACAGGGCCCGGGACATTAGAGTAGTAGAGCCCCACCCTCACCCCTCCCTCCTCCACCCCCCCCCGCCCCCATCAACCTTGAAACGTAGTGGGAAGAAATAAAAAACAGAAAGAGCTTGACTGCGTTACTGTGTATAGTTTATACTAATTTATTTAGCCACCTAACTGCATTAAAACCCAGCGACCATCTATCTATAATTCCAGTAATCTCTGTGTGTGTGTGTGTGTGTGTGTGTGTGTGTGTGTGTGTGTGTGTGTGTGTGTGTGTGTGTGTGTGTGTATGTCTGTGTGTTTGTCTGTGACCGCTGTTTCTCGACGACCACGGGTCCGATATACTTGAAACTTGCCAGGTATATTGCTGGGGACCCGAGGATGTGCCTTTTCAAGGTTTCATATTAATCGGACAAGTAGTTACCGAGCTATGTCCAAAAAACGATTCAACCAATCAGAGAGCAGCGAGTTATCACGTGTGCCGAACGTGGCGAACAGACTCTGCCTCGGACGGCACATTTGAGAGCATATTCATTTATTTCACGTTGGCAAACTATGTTGGCGTTAAACTATGTTTTAAAACTAATTAAAACTAATTTGCGATTCTTTCGCTTTCCTGCGCGTTTGTGCACGCTATGGCGATTTCTTTACCAAACTCCGCAAGCCGTTCGCTTTGGACCAAACCATTTCATGTAAATAGAGGGGGGGGATTGTCACCGTACTCGCAAGCCGTTCGCTTTGGACCAAACCATTCCATGTAAATAGAGGGGGGGGATTGTCACCGAACTCGCAAGCCGTTCGCTTTGGACCAAACCATTTCATGTAAATAGAGGGGGGGGATATAATTTTAGATATATATATAGTACGGGCATGCCCTAGTAATATAAATTCCCAATACTAATTAAACGAGAAAAAGAGCAATCAGAGAATGCAAACCCTCGCCAGGATGTATTTTCAGTGGTTTCTAAAGCTTTTGTGTGAAAAACAAATATGGCGGCAGAACCACGTGACCGATGACGTCATCATTATTTTTTTTCTAAAGTCATTTATTCCGAGATTATGCTCAAGAAATTTCATCTTGATCGGATGAAGTTTTGTACTTGTCGAATTATGACATCATAATGGAGGCACCTATGACATCATCATTAACATTTAATTCCCCATGGAGAGTTCTTTACAGAGCCATGTCTCAATTTTTTCTATTCAGCGCTTTCGGAGATATAGAGGTGCAAAGTTTTTCGGTTTTTCCAAGATGGCGGCCGAACCACGTGACCGATGACGTCATCATTATTATTTTTTCTCCACACGTTTATGCCGACATGACGCTCAAGAAATTTCATCTCGATTGGATGAAGTTTTGTACTTGTCGAATTATGACATCATAATGGAGGCACCTATGACATCATCATTAACATTTAATTCCCCATGGAGAGTTCTTTACAATGAGCCTTGTCTCAATTTTTTCTATTCAGCGCTTTCGGAGATATAGAGGTGCAAAGTTTTTCGGTTTTCCAAGATGGCGGCCAAACCACGTGACCTATGACGTCATAATTAGCATTAAAAAATTATACAGGTGGAGTTGCACCTATGGTGAAAATTTGCTGTCAATCGGACCAACGGTTGCAGAGAAATCAGATTTATTCTGTGCGGACAAACAGACAAACAAACGGACTCAAATGCAATACCCTCTCCTCTGGCGAGGGTAAAAAACAAGAGCAATTGGACATTGCAGACCCTCGCTGGGACGTGTTTGTGTGGTGTACTTTGTGTGGTTTGTGTGGCTTATTGATGATGTAGATTTATGTTCAATCCAATATGGCTGCCGAACCATGTGACTGATGAAGTCATCAATTTAATTCACCCATACAATTTTTGTGTAGATCATGCTCAAGAAATTTGAAACCGATCGGATCATGATCATGAATTATGACGTCATAATGAAGGCATCAATGTGACATTATCATGAATATTTGTTGTTCCCCATGAGGAGTACTTTAGAATGAGCCATATTTCAATTTTTTTCCATGAAGTGGTTTCAGAGATATAGAGGTGAAAAGTTTTTCAGTTTTTCCAAGATGGCGCACGTACCACGTGACCTATGACATCATAATTAGCATTAAAAATTCTGCATGAGAAGGCGCTCCTTTGATTCGACCTACTATCTATCTATAATTCCAGTAATCTCTGTCTGTACGTTTGTACGTTTGTACGTTTGTCTGTGACCGCTGTTTCTCGACAACCACGGGTCCGATATACTTTTAACTTGCCAGGTATATTGCTGGGGACCCGAGGATGTGCCTTTTCAAGGTTTCATATTAATCGGACAATTACTTACCGAGCTATGTCCAAAAAACGATTCAACCAATCAGAGAGCAGCGAACGATCGCGTGTGCCGAACGTGGCGGGCACACTCTGCCTCGGATGGCACATTTGAGAGCGTATTCATTTATTTCACGTTTGCAAACTATGTTGGCGTTAAACTATGTTTTACAACTAATAAAAACGAATTTGCGATTCATTCGCTTTCCTGCGCGTTTGTGCACGCGATGGCGATTTCTTTACCAAACTCCGGAAGCCGTTCGCTTTGGACCAAACCATTGCATGTAAATAGAGGGGGGGGATTGTCACCACTCGCAAGCCGTTCGCTTTGGACCAAACCATTTCATGTAAATAGAGGGGGGGGGATATAATTTTAGATATAGATATAGTACGGGCATGCCCTAGTATAAAACAATTCTCCGTCGTTCGTAGTTGCGTGATTGCGTCATTTTGACGTGATGATGCCGATCCTCCCATAAAAGGTCATGTGATTTGTGTGGTATGTCACTCATTGCTTGTCCGGTATTACTGTTTGTGTTTTTAATTCACCGTCGGATTATTCATGTTAGACCTTGAACTCCTGTCTCCCATGTCTGCTGACCTTGAGACAACAAGGGAATAAATAATACGAGATTTACTAGTACCCGACTGCAAAGCCGCAACGAGCCGGCGAAGCCAAAGCTTCTTGCCACTATTTTACCCATCACTATGGCATCAGTAGGTTAGGTAGTTGGAAGTAGGTAGGTGTAGTAGGTACCGTACCTAGTTCAAAATGACACCATTTGCATTTTGGATGAGATTAAAATTTATAAAATTTCCTGATGATCTCCCTCCCACAGATCTCCCAATGTCCCTGCTCTCAAATGTTGTACTTGTGTGCTTCCCTCTCTCTCCCCCCATCTTGTCTCCCGCTCCCTTTATCATATGTTTTATGTGTCAGTTGGTCTTTTTGTGATCAATGTTAGCTCTTACACGAGCCTTTGTTTTTGTGAACAAAAAATAGAAATAAAGAAATAAAATTCCTCTTACATGGAACTTCAACGCAGCAGGAGGACATTATTAGGCCCATATAAGCCTGTGCCATGATTATCAAGCCATGGTTGTTTTTGCAGGCCCTCTCCTTTAATGGTGAGGGGCCAGCAAGGAAACAGCATGGACCATTGTTTGAGTCTATGGTACGACTTGGCTGGGGTTCAGGCCGACAACACCCCAAGCCGAAGCTCCAAACTCAGACTGGATGCTCCGATGATTACGCCACCAAGGGTGGTCCAACATACAATTTGACAAGGTGATGTGTGTGGGTTTTTTTTTACCGAAAGGCAGCTGCATTCCGCAATGGTGAGCTTCCGTAACGATCATGTGTGTGCACTGTCGCTCCCTGACCGAGCAGGTACGTAACAGTTTCCAAGTGACCCTCACAAGCAGCCACGTGCAGTGGTGTCCGATTGTCGTAATCATCACCACTCAGGTTCGCACCCTGCACGCAAAGTAAAATCAGCATATATATCTATATATACTCAACATAACCCTTGGCTAGAAACGGCTTTGGCAGCACGCACGTTCTAAAACGTATGGTACATGCCATATTATATATACTCTCGAAGTCTAAAGTACTCGTCTACAACGTGTCCCCGTAAATACCACAAATATTTTCTTTACCTCCGCCACCCAAGGTGGACGGAGGTTATGTTTTCACCCCTGTCTGTTTGTCTGTTGTGTTATGCGTGGATGCTGATGAAACTTGGTGGACAGGTTGGCTTGTGACAGGGACTAATTGATTAGATTTTGGTGAAGGGCCGGATCCGATCATTTAAGAAGTCATTTTTCACCATTGAGTGACAGGGCCAAATTCTATATATAGCATGATGTCTCAAAAAGTTATGGACGTCTTATGACAAAACTAGGTGGACGAGTTGGTTGGGTGACAAGGACGAATGGTCCGGATGCACATCCGACCTATCAGTGGGATGAAAAACGTAAACTGTTTGCCGTTCTAGTTCAGCTCATATAACTATGGTCCGTGATAGTTGCATTATTTAATTAGTTTCTAAATAAATTATTTTGTCCGCACATATATCTTTACAATTGAATTCTAACTTAAGTTTCTCAAAAAAGTCATGTACTTATTTTAATTTGATACAAAAATACAATCCCTGGAGTAACTCCATCATAGTATGATGTACAGGCAAATATATACTATACATATTTCTACACTATGTATATACAACAACAACAACAACATGCATTTTAAGGCCATTTTCCCTGCTAGAGCGGGGGTTAGCCTTGCGGTCCCCATGACAATCTTCTCCATTTTGCCATATTTTCTGCATCTCTCCTTGTTAACCCCCTTGCCCGCATTTCTTCTTCCACCATCTTTAGCCAAGTCTTTCTCGGTCTTCCCCGTCCTCTACTTCCTTCTACATTCATTTCCATCACTCTTCTCAACCAGTCACTTTCATCCTTCCTCAACACATGACCAAACCATCTCAACCTGTTCCTCTTCACAGCATCAATCACAGGCTCTATTCCCATCATCTTTCGCAATTCATCATTTGTCTTCCTCTCTCTCAACGATACTCCGCACATCCACCGAACCATTCGCATTTCCACCCTTTCCAGCCTTCGTTGCTGCTCGACATTCATTGCCCATGTCTCGCTCCCATAAATCATAACACTTCCCACACATGCAGCATACACCTTTCCCTTCAGCTTCAACGACACTCCCCTCCTCGTCAGCACGCCACTCAGTTCCCGAAACTTCTTCCATGCACATCTCACTCGAGCAACCGTTGCCGAGTCTGATCCACCTTCTCCATTCAGCATGTCTCTGAGGTAGCAAAATGTTTTCACACCTTCCAGCTTCACGCCGTCTCCAAGATCCAACTCAACATTTCCTCCATCTGCAACTCCCTCTGTGCACACCTTACATTTGAATGTAGCTGCCACACTGGTTAATGACCCTCTCAGACCACTGCATTTTTGATGAACCCATTCAGCGCACATTGTACATTGAATGGAGTTCGATCCAACACACTTCCTGCACACAGCACATGGCCACTTCCCAGTTCTTTCCACCTCACCACATGCTTTGCCACTTGCCATCACCTTCGTCTTTCCGATATTCACCTTCAGACCTTTTCTCTCCATACATTCCTTCCACTTGTTCATCTTTTCCTTCAGTCCATCCATACTTTCCGCAATCGACATCAGATCATCTGCATACAACAACTCCCACGGTAAACCCTCCTTTACGTTCTGAGCCAGCACCTCCATCACAGCTACAAATAGTAGTGGACTTGTTACCGACCCCTGATGCACTCCCACCTTCACCTCAAACTCACCACTGTTCCCGTCCTTCGTCCTTACAGCTGTGCGCACTCTTTTGTACATTGCCATCACTAATCTGATCAACCATTCCTCCACTCCTAACTTCCTCAATGCCCATGTCAATACTTCGCGTGGAACCATATCGAATGCTTTCTCCAGATCAACAAACCCAAGAAACAACTTCTTCCTCTTCTCCGTGTACTTCTCCTGCAACTGCCTCACAATAAAGAGCGCGTCTGTCGTTCCTCTTCCTGGCATAAATCCAAACTGCATTTCATCGATCTTCACCATCTTCCTTATCCTCCTCTCCAACACCCTTTCCAATACCTTCATTCCATGCTCCAATAACTTTATCGCTCGGTACGAGCCACACTCCAGAGGGTCACCTTTCCCCTTGTATAGAGGGACGAGGGTACTCAGTTCCCAATCCACTGGAATGCGGCCTTCTTTCACCACCAGATTACAGATCTCTGTCATTCTCTTCACACCCCAACTTCCTGCTGCCTTCAACATATCTCCCACAACTCCCGTCAGCCCTCCCGCTTTTCTACTCTTCATTGCTTTTATCGCTTCCTCAACTTCCTTCTCAGTTATCTTCTCTGCCGGTCCTAACACTGGGTTACTCTCTATGTTGCCATCCCATTCATTCTCTGTATTCAACAGCATTTCCATATATATTTTCCATCTTCCTTTAATTCCATCTGGGTCCACAACGATTTGTCCCACTTCATCCTTCAAGCAACTCACCCCAATCGCATCACCCCTCTCTTTCGCTATCTGCTTTGCAATCCTGAATACCGCTCTCTGACCCTCTTCCGAATCAAAGCGTTCTCCGAACATTTTCCTGCATGCCTCCTGCGCCTTTGCTACCTCTTTCTTTGCAGCCTTCTTGGCTGCTTTATAACTTTCATGCTCTGCTTTTTCTGCTCCCGTACCCTTCGCCTTCTGCCACTCCTTGAACTTCTTCCTCTTCTCGTCAATCCTCTTTCCAACTTCATCATCGCACCACCATGTTTCCGAGTGCCTCGGTGGTCCTTTTGTCCATCCACATACCTCACCAACGGCTCCCAACAGACTATCTTTCATTGACATCCAACCACTTTCAAGCTCAACCACATCATCCTCTACCAGATGCAGCCTCTCTTTTAATGCCTCCCTTACCTCTTTCAACCTCCACACCTTCATTCTCGGTTGGTACTTCACCCGCCGAGCTCTCCTCACACCTTTCACCCATATGTCGCAGACAACCAAGTGGTGCTGTGAAACAGCCTTCTCCCCCGGGATCACCTTTGTGTCCCGGAGGTGCCCCTATCTCACTGACGCACCATCAGGTAGTCAACGGTTGTGGTCGATCCACCTGACGTGTATGTAACAAGCTTATTATCCTCTTTCTGGAACTGAGTATTACAAATCAACAAATCAGCTCCATCAGCAAACTCCAAAATCCTTTCACCTTCTCCATTTCTCACACCATATCCGTAACCCCCATGAACTCCCTCAAAACCGTCCATACTCCTTCCCACATGTCCATTTAGGTCTCCTCCTACCACAACAACTTCCTCATCTTTCACGTTTTCCATCAGCTTCTCTATCGCACACCAGAACTTGTCTTTCTCTTCATCGCTCCGACCAACCTGCGGAGCATATCCCGAGATGACGTTCACCAAGAGCTTTCCAATCATCATTTTCACCATCATCAACCTATCACTCACTCGAGTCACACTCACCACACTGTCTACAAACTCCTCAGAAAACAGGACACCAACACCATTCACGCCTTCCGGACACTCTTGCCACAAAAACTTGCATTTCTGTATCTGCCTACCCTTCACCATTCTCACACCACTTCTCTTCCATCTCGTCTCTTGCACACAACATATGTCCACTCTTCTTCTGATCAATACTTCCACCACTTCTCCTGATCTCCCTGTCATTGTCCCTACATTCCATGTCCCAAACCTCAGAAACCGATCTCCACTTCGGGCTGTACCCTGCCCATATGTAGTTGTAATCGTCATGGTTCTCTTTTTGAGGCAATGTTTTTATGGCCGGATGTCCTTCCTGACACCAACCCTCTTCGTCGCCTCTTACGACACGCAGGGATATGGTGTACCTATTCTAAACCAAGCTACACACCGGAAATCTATACTATATACATACAAATAAGTCTTTTTGCAATTGTTGTTTTCATGTATTGTTATGCATTATGTTTTCCACTCTGTCAAAGCGCCTTTGGGCTTCTGGAAAAGCGCTATACAAAATAAATGAATTATTATTATTATTATTATTATTATTATTATTATATATGCATATATATATACATATATATATATATATATATATATATATATATATATATATATATATATTTCGAGGAAAAGAACAAGACAGTAGGCTTCAAATCATGGAATGGCCAGCACAGTCTCCAGACTTAAACCCCATCGAGCTGGTTTGGGATGAACTGGACAGAAGGGTGCAAGCAAAGCAACCTACAAGTGCAACACGTTTGTGGGAACTTCTGCAACTGTGTTGGGAAGAACTTTCCGAACAATATTTGATTTCCATTGTAGGAAGAATGCCACGAGTGTGTTCGGCGGTTATATCTGCAAAAGGTGGCTACTTTGCTGAGTCAAAAATTTAAATTAAATTTTGTTAAACAAAATGATTCTATAATTTATTTTTTTGTCTCTAATTGATTATTATTTGTTCTATGCTTAATTTCAGAGTACATTGAGACATTAAACTGCGTAAATTTCAATAAAAACTAGAAAAATTGAGGTGACCTTTTGACCTTTTGACCGGCAGTGTATGTATGTATGTATATATATATATATATATATATATATATATATATATATATATATATATATATATGTATATATATATATATATACTGTACATATTATATACAAGTAGATCCCGTATAATGTCGCCCGGTCAACGTTGTTTCGCTTTAACACCCGAGATCAAGTCGGGAACAGATTCGCTATAAGTCGCAAGGTTCTGCTGTTGTGGGTAGTCCCAGTGTCCTGGTACGAATCCCGGCATGCCACGTCAATAGCTGCAATAGCCGACTGGTTCAATGGCCCCAAGCTGGATCACTCGTTTACTACCACGATACTGTGTGGTTGGGACCATCGAGCCAGCTGATTCGGTGCCGCCCGCCTGACCTCTAACGGTGTAGCGGAGCCGGTGAGGCATGCAGCACGGTCTTGTTATAAGGTGCTGTGCGTTGTACCAATCAGTCCTTTAACAGACATGCCAAATTGCAGTAGCAAATCACGACTGCCTGATTTCACTCCGATACCAGGTATATTTAATAATAACGGTCATACGGTGGACGGGAATATGGAGGAAGCAATAACAATAATGATTCAACCAAAAACCCTCATCCACTACCGATACCATGCACACAAAACCAACGAATGATTAGAAGATTCGTTAATTATCTAAGTTATGGATCCAGTCATACCAAATGACATATACAACCGATAGAGGTGACATGACAGGAAATATCCGAGCTGTGTCGGCATGCCACAGCGTGAGCTGATGCTGGGTGGCAGCCCAGGCATGTCCTTGCAGATGTCCGCCTTGTGAGGAGGAGGAGGAGGAGGAGAGGTGTGGCAGGATGGTTGTGGGGCATGGCTTTCATGAGGCAGCTTTGGTGACGGGATGCGGCCTTTATCAAGGTGGTTCTCGGGCATCTCCTGCAGACTTGGAACAGCTTTTCACAGGGTGGTTCCCGGGCATCCCCTGCTTCCCTCCAGGTGCCCATGTATTTATAGTTTCTGCCTCCCACCTTGCGTCATGACGTACCGCACCTCTCACTCACCATTGGACCGGAGTTCAGTCTGTGGTTGGGGCGACCCTTCCCTAACCTTCCACCCAGATGGTGCTGGTTCTGTGGGGGCCGCCAGGATGGTGAAGGTGGCTTTTCCCACCTAAACTACAGGCCGATGGCCCACCCAAATGCTAAAAAGAACATAAAAGACCAATTACAGAGGGTAGAACATCAAGTAGGGATTAAAAGGAATCGCGATTTTTAGACACACATGAGGAAGGATGGATGGTGTCTATCTATACATAAAGTGGCGCACATCTAATACCATTAAATTACCTCACTTTTACTCTAATACATTTACTAAGGAGATAACTAAACGATGCTCAGCAATGTTAACCCATAGAAGGACGTGGCGACGTCCGATTTTGTGTCGTGTGCCAATTGAAGATTTGTCAAATAAAGGTTTAATACACCTCCGGTAGAACCACATCGAGCTGATGAAGAAGTCCTTTCTTTCGAAACAACCCCCCCACCCCCCACCAAATGTTAACGACAAAACTACACACAAGAGTCTACACATCCAGTTTTACCTACAGTTTCATCTGTGGATGAAGAAGCGAAGATCAATCTGCCCCGAAGTCCTCACAAGGAGCTAGCTTTACAATAATCTCTGGGGAGTATACCTATTATTTATACTTTATATTAAAATAACATTTAAATATGTGCATCTATATAAACTTCTATTTTATTCCATTACAGAACATATTCCCGAGCAGGGCCACAAGGAAGGTAATTCGTCTTTAAACATGATTTCCTATGGGAAAATGGATTCGCTTTAAGTCAAATTTTCCAGGAATGCAACCCCGACATTAACCAGGGAGTGTGTATTGGTATATAGTATAGTCAAAGGAAAAGTAAAGGTTAAAATATTCAATGTAATAGGTAAGTAAAATCGGTTTTGGATGTCGGTGGCCCTTTGTCGAAGTAATGAGAAGTCCAAACATAAGACATTATCAATAGTAATACAGGTATTATATATCACCGAGTTGGTGTGTAATAGACCGCATGATGTATTGGAATGAGGAAAGGCTTGAAATGTAACATGAATGCCTCGGGGGTGTATACTGCACTGCCAAGCTGAAAAATAACTTTCACCTCTAAGTGCCACTTTGTCTGCCAGGCATCAATCTCGCCAATGTCGAGCTGGTTGCAATGGTCATATGACAAGGCATATATATATACAGTATATATATATATATATATATATATATATATATATATATATATATATATATATATATATATATATATAGTTTCAAAACACAAGTGTGTGTATCTCAGTGTGTGTGTGTCTGTGTCTGTCTCAGTGTCTCACAAGTGTGTCTCACTGACCGTGGCCTCAGTCGAGGTCCTCAGCATCATCCCGTTTCGGCCCTTCAACCTCAATACGGTCAGCTAAGGTGGGCCAGCAGGGGCACATACGCCTCCACATGCAGCAGCTACACCTGGATGCGTATATTCCCCCACCCCAAGCCAGTGAGAACACAGACTACAACAACAAAACTGCCTCCACTTACAGAATCCATTGCTCCTCATCCACTCACTCACACCCCCAAAAAACAACAACAACCGACAACCACCCTTACAACATGCACCACTCAAACAAAAACACATTCATGCAAAACCACACCCACTCCTGCAACACACACACACACCACTTCCGTGTTCAGTCACCACCCCTTTAGACTGAAATGAAGCACCACCCACAACCTCAACCTACACAGTTCGACGTGCCGCCATAAACTTCCTCCATATCCAAAGTGAGCCTTTCAAGGCAACCTGGGCAACTTTGTCACACATCCTCCTGCTTTCTGTCCACACACTCCAAGCCGAGCAAGAAATGCCGAAAAGGAACTGCCAATATACCCTCTACACTCCACCTCAAATGGCTACATATATATATATATATATATATATATAATGTTGTGGGAAGTGTTATCAAAGTATCCTTTGACATGCCATTTCCCTCTCAGGCCTTTAATAGTGTCTTACGACGTGCGATGACGTTTTTACATCTGGGGCGATGACATCTCATTGTACCTGATCATACTGTTTCCCATTATTGGTGCAAAAGAAAGAGCGAACAAGGTTTGTTCCAATGTTCTTTACTTTCCTGAAAGCCACCAAAATGGAACTGTCACCAAATATCTCCAGAGTGGCTTCATCAGTCTGGAGAAAACTGAAATTCTCCCTGACAGATCTGGTAATATGGACAGTTGTCAAATCGTAGGCCATGACAAAAGGAATACGTCGACTGGAGTTTTTCTTTGTCGCAATCATGGCGTCTTCGTGAGAAACTTGTGCAAACTTGCAAAACGTCACCTCCACGTCACCTCCACGTCACCTCCACCCGCCAATCTTATTTAATGCTAATTTTCATCGTCATGTTGATCTTGGAGCCAGGACAATCTGCAGGAAATTCACTGCCTTCTTCTCCTTCTTCAAATCAGCACTGAATCTCCTTCAAATTTTAAACAATGTGTTTAATTAAACGTTTGAAAGTGTAAAATTTAATGCTTATTTTTATCGCTGTATTAACCTCCGGATTAGCAAATGTTTTTGCTTCTTCTTCTTCTTCTTCTTCCTCTGGAGTGTGAACTGAATGCTTTGGCCAATGTTTATTTACATTTTGCACCACCAGCAAAAAACCCGTCCGTAGTTCCCCTGCTTTCTGACGTCTGTGATGTATTTTACTTGGATTTGTAATTCCGGCTTCCACCAGGTGGCACTATACGATAAACATTTACATTGAGAAAATGAGGGTCTTCCCACACCCTGAAGCAGGGACTGTCTCCTAAAAACTTTGTTTCCCTACGCACACAGCCCTGTGCAGTCCGCGAGTAAACTTGGCTGTTTTCAACTCATTCCATCCAGTGGTTCAGGAATGTATAGAATATAACTCCAAAAACACATTTTATGATAATTCCCTCACTTCTACCTAAAATGGTGGGACTGAACATAAAAAGTGCTGTTATTCTGCAAAAAAAAACACAGTGCATTCAGAAAGTATTCAGACCCCTTCACTTTTTTCACATTTTGTTATGTTGCAGCCTTATGCTGAAATCGTTTAAATTCATTTTTTCCCTCATCAATCTACACTCAATACCCCATAATGAGAAAGAGAAAACAGGATTTTAGAAACATTTGCAAATTTATTAAAAAGAAAAAACTGAAATATCACATTTACATAAATATTCAGACCCTTTGCTATGACACTTGAAATTTATCTCAGGTGCCTCCCATTTCTCTTGATCATCTTTGAGATGTTTCTACACCTTGATTGGAGTCCACCTGTGGTAAATTCAATTGATTGAACATGATTTGGAAAGGCACACACCTGTTTATATAAGGTCTCACAGCTGACAATGCATATCAGAGCAAAAACCAAGCCATGAGGTTGAAGGAACTGCCTGCAGAGCTCAGAGACAGGATTGTGTCGAGGCACAGATCTGGGGAAGCCCACTAAAAAATCTCTGCTCCATTGAAGGTTCCCAAGAGCACAGTGGCCTCCATAATTCTTAAATGGAAGAAGTTTGGAACAACCAGGACTCTTCCTAGAGCTGGCCGCCCGGCCAAACTGAGCAATCGGGGGAGAAGGGCCTTGGTAAGAGAGGTGACCAAGAACCCGATGGTCACTCTGGCTGAGCTCCAGAGATCCTGTGTGGAGATGGGAGAAACTTCCAGAAGGACAACCATCACTGCAACACTCCACCGATCTGGGCTTTATGGCAGAGTGGCTAGACGGAGGCCACTCCTCGGTGAAAGACACATGAAAGTCCACTTGGAGTTTGCAAAAAAGCACCTAAAGGACTCTCAGACTGTGAGAAACAAGATTCTGTGTTCTGATGAAACCAAGATTGAACTGTTTGGCTTCCGTCTGGCCACTCTGCCATAAAGCCCAGATCGGTGGAGTGTTGCAGTGATGGTTGTCCTTCTGGAAGTTTCTCCCATCTCCACCCAGGATCTCTGGAGCTCAGCCAGAGTTACCATCGGGTTCTTGGTCACCTCTCTTACCAAGGCCCTTCTCCCCCGATTGCTCAGTTTGGCCGGGCGGCCAGCTCTAGGAAGAGTCCTGCTTGTTCCAAACTTCTTCCATTTAAGAATTATGGAGGCCATTGTGCTCTTGGGAACCTTCAATGCAGCAGAGATTTTTTTGTAGGCTTCCCCAGATCTGTGCCTCGACACCATCCTGTCTCTGAGCTCTGCAGTCAGTTCCTTCGACCTCATGGCTTGGTTTTTGCTCTGATATGCATCGTCAGCTGTGAGACCTTATATAGAAAGGTGTGTGCCTTTCCAAATCATGTCCAATCAATTGAATTTACCACAGGTGGACTCCAATCAAGGTGCAGAAACATCTCAAAGATGATCAAGAGAAATGGGAGGCACCTGAGATAAATTTCAAGTGTCATAGCAAAGGGTCTGAATACTTATGTCAATGTGATATTTCAGTTTTTTCTTTTTAATAAATTTGCAAAACTTTCTAAAATCCTGTTTTCTCTTTGTCATTATGGGGTATTGAGTGTAGATTGATGAGGGAAAAAATGAATTTAAACGATTTCAGCAAAAGGCTGCAACATAACAAAATGTGAAAAAGTGAAGGGGTCTGAATACTTCCTGAATGCACTGTACAGAACGTTACCATGTGCTGCAATCTCTGCAGGGTCTCCAGGTCTCCAGTCTTGGCTGCAGCACACGCCAAGACTGGCACAAGTGCATCTCTCACACTCTCGAGCTCCTGTTGACAGACAACAGTGGTACCAAAACAAGAGGAAAGAATTGCTGGAGAATGAATGCACAACTGCACTTGTGGATATTGCTGTTGTGCAAAATTATCCACTTGATTTAACTGATGAAAAAGCCCTCACCAGGGGGTAAAGAGGAAGATTTGCACACTTTATTTATCTAATGGTGATTGCAAAACTACGTAGGTTGTTTTCTTTTTTGGGGGGGGGGGGGTGAGGGGAAGCGGGGGGGGGGGGGGTAGGGGGGAGGAAGAAAATCTAACAAGCTGGCATTGAATTTAGTTGTTACTGATTTTCTTCGCAAAACTTCCTGATTTTCTGAATGCCAGTGGGCCCCCTGGTCCATTCGACCAAATTTTCATTAGACTCAACAACCATGGAGCATACCTGCCTGCCGTACTGCTTGCTCATTAGCTTGTGTTTCAACAAGCACAGATGTGTTTGGGCCAGGGCGGAGGGCGGAGTGTGTATGAGGGGAGGAGTATAGGGGGATCATACATTCATTATGATTATTGCCAAATTATGCAACTATTATTATTGTTTAGATTATTAATATATGCTTTGTTGCAATGTTATCATTGTTTTTGTTATTTATTTTGTAATTATAATGCAATGCCGTGGCAGGACCTATTAAGCTGCTCTATACACCTTAACATAGCACATGTTTTGAAACATGGGAATTCTTCTGGATTATTTGTAGTTAATTAGCCAAATCAACTCAGGAGATGATGACAATAATTTTGGTATTTCACATTCCACACCAGAAAGCTCCAGTAGAAATCCACAAAAAACATGCCACACACACACACACACACACACACACACACACACACACACACACACACACACACACACACACACACACACACACACACACACACACACACCTCATCCATTTAAAGTAGATTACCTCTGTTCGATTTGCTCCAATGGCGTTTGCAACGAGGCATAAGAAGCTGCTGTCCCTCAGAGAGAATTTGGATGCCGAGTCCACTGTGGTCATCTCTCCCCGAAGATTCTCGTGGAGTATCTGCACCCCAATCAGACGATTTATTAATTTACCGTTTTTACACCAAACAAGGAAAATCCAGCCAAATTACACACGATTCATGATTCACACTACCATGGTTTTATTTTAGGTTATATTGTACAAATATTGCAAATACTGTACAGGTAAAAAATACTTGACAGTGGAACTGGCTATTATGCAATAAAACATGATCATGTGACCATCTGCACAATCAACCGGCCACAACAGGTACATCCTGTACACAAACAACCCATCTCCCTGCCCCCCCCCCCCACCCCACCCCCCAGGGCCACTGTCTCACAGGCTACCTGGCCAAAGTGTGCGATGATTAATGTCTGAAGAATGTATTGGCACACATGACCAACATTGGAAGAAAACCAGCAATCTGCATTGTATCCAAATAATGTGAAAGAGCCAGGATTAAACGTCTATATGGGCAATTCCACGGTTACTCACATTACATCCATTACATTAATGCATCTATATATGTATATGTAATGTGAGTAACCGTGGAATTGCCCATAAGTATCTGAACTAAAGCTATGAGGTAGAATTTCAACTTGGACCTATACGAGGCTCAGCTAATGCTTTAATGTCACCATGTTAACCCTGCTTTCCCAGAAGCCTCGGCTGAATGAAATACAATGGCTACCTGCATTTGTGCAAATGAAATGGTCATTCATAGTAAGGTTTCCTGTATCAGTGTGAGAAAACACATGACAGGTAAACTCCACATTCGTGTATGATCGTGTGTGAACAGTTGGCTTCATAACTAGTGGAGCTAAATGACCCCTTCTCGTCAAATCTTAAATCGTCCACATTTTACACAATGCCCATTTCAAAACCTCTCCCACCTCCTTTTGTTGCTTTATGCTCAACTCGCTTTTCCCCAAGACATACGAGAGTTTGGCCAGGGCGGCTTCTGGTGTCATGTCTCCTCCAGGGATCACGCCGCAATGCAACAGGGCCTGCAATGGGGAGCGTCCACAGCAAGAGCAACATGCCTTCACGGCTAAAGTAACATTAACTGGAGAAAGGGCTTGTGGAGAATATTGTTGTGAGATTCATGAACAATAGTCATTGATATTAACATTAGAAATTACAAAAAGATGTTGCAGTGGCCTAGTAGCTGAGGGGTGACACCTTTCCAGTGGCGTAGCTCTCGCTGACACTCCCACAAAGGCACTGCGTGCAGTTTATGATTAATACACCACGGTCAGTGGCCGCCCGCAACTCCTCGAGTAGATCGGGTCGCTTGTCAGGCGCGTTGCCAGTGCCGTACGTTTCTAGCACGATGGCCTGCATTGGTGGCTGCAGAAAAGCCCGAATCTGAGGATGGGAATGAGTGGAAGCAGTTGTGTAATCGGAGGCTGCAGCTGTAACAGTTACGGTAGTGCGCTTTTAGGGCCCGCGCTAGGGCCTGCCTTTTTTACGATGAAAAAAGGTAAAAAGTCAAACATTTGAACAGCCTTGGACGTGCACCTTGACCCCATGGCCAAGGCACAACGTCAACAAGGCTGTCCCAATAACAATACACATGTGCCTCAACCCCGAGGCTGAAGCACATGGTCATTCAAACGCATGCATCATGCCCCCGGAGGGCCACAATGCATGGTCATACAATTTGGACCACTCCTCTCAATAGGAGTAAGACCCCTTGATCCACTGACAGGGAATTTACTCCTGCCAGGTACGATTTGCCCACACAACCATCATCCCCAAAGGTTAGGACAATTTGAGCAAAGAGTCCTCTGACTAAATATGGATGACTGGAGATTCCATTCACGGTCCACCTCTTTCAGAATTATTGTGTAATGAAAATCTAAAATATTTCTGAAGCAGTAATCGAGAAATAACATCAAGAAAATTTGAAGAAAAGGAAGAGGAATAAGAATGGGAAAAACAGGCAGATGGACAAGGTGGAGGAAGAAGAAGCTAAACAAACTTGTGAGGCGGGTGCACACCGTGTGCGAGGTAATTCCTGGGAAGAGACGCAGCAAACCAACATTACGGTTGAGGTTGGTGTGAACACGGAACTTGTGCATTGTGTTTGGCCTCCATACCATGTCCCAGCTCACTGTACACATCGCAAATACAGTAGGGTGTTTCTGTTAACCTTATAAATCTTCCATTTGAATTTCCTCGAAACAAACACTTAAATTGTGCAGGATGTTTGGAAATGTGAAGGATGCCCAATTACATCTCACCAAATCAATTGCCCTCAAGAGCGATTGGCCTTTTCAGGTTAATCATGTGGGAGGCTGTCTTGCCTCTGGCCTTGCATGTGGAAGTGTGCTTGGAACTTTGACAGTTTGTGGTTTATCCTCCACCGTCGCTGAACATCTGCCGACTAGCGGTGAAACTGGTATGGCGGTTTAAAGGTCCACAGACACGGAATCTCACTCAAAATGCATTTGATGTCATCCAAATGAGTCTTTTTATGGTGAATTCAAATATGGCATTGATTTTTTTGTTATATTCACTCTGAAACATTAAAAACGAAAGAAAACCGAACCACTTGGGAACGCCCCTAAAAATTCTGCCCCACACCTCAAAGCCGATGACGTAATCCATGTGACGTCACCTCCAGAACGCAGCTCGCTCGCAAGCATGCTCCACGTGCATTTGCTTGATACAAATCAAACACTTATTTTAACTCCAATTTACATTCTGTTTCCACTTTTAGTGAGAAGTAGGGGTCTGTGAAACCATTCATAAACTTTATTTGGTGAAAATCGGATAATTTTTAGTCGAGTTACCTCAGACCGTGAGTTGTTATCTATCTATAATTCCAGTAATCTCTGTCTGTACGTCTGTACGTCTGTACGTTTGTTTGTTTGTCTGTGACCGCTGTTTCTCGACAACCACGGGTCCGATATACTTTTAACTTGCCAGGTATATTGCTGGGGACCCGAGGATGTGCCTTTTCAAGGTTTCATATTAATCGGACAATTACTTACCGAGCTATGTCCAAAAAACGATTCAACCAATCAGAGAGCAGCGAACGATCGCGTGTGCCGAACGTGGAGGACACACTCTGCCTCGGATGGCACATTTGACAGCGTATTCATTTATTTCACGTTTGCAAACTATGTTGGCGTTAAACTATGTTTTACAACTGATAAAAACGAATTTGCGATTCATTCGCTTTCCTGCGCGTTTGTGTACGCGATGGCGATTTCTTTACCAAACTCCGGAAGCCGTTCGCTTTGGACCGAACCATTGCATGTAAATAGAGGGGGGGGATTGTCACCACTCGCAAGCCGTTCGCTTTGGACCAAACCATTTCATGTAAATAGAGGGGGGGGATATAATTTTAGATATATATATATAGTACGGGTATGCCCTAGTCTATCTATAATTCCAGTAATCTCTGTGTGTGTGTGTGTGTGTGTGTGTGTGTGTGTGTGTGTGTGTTTGTCTGTGACCGCTGTTTCTCGACAACCACGGGTCCGATATACTTGAAACTTGCCAGGTATATTGCTGGGGACCTGAGGATGTGCCTTTTCAAGGTTTCATATTAATCGGAGAAGTAGTTACCGAGCTATGGCGATTTAGCCGTTCGCCGTTCGCTTTGGCTTTGCGAATGGACCAAACCATTCATGTAAATAGAGGGGGGGGGGGGGGTTCTGTGGTCGTTCGCTTTGGCTTTGCGAATGGACCAAACCATTTCATGTAAATAGAGGGGGGGGGTTCTGTGGTCGTTACTGCATGTAAACGCATGTTTTTTTGCACGCACGTACGGGCAAGCACGTAATCGGAGAAGTAGTTACCGAGCTATGGCGATTTATTTACCAAACTAATCACAGTTACCTCCCACGGGTAACCCACGTACCCACGGGCACGGGCACCCACGTACGGGCACGTCCTAGTTTATATAATTCACACATAGTTGAATACGTGCAGGCCGCTCCACGGAGCGACCTTGCGCGCTTATCAACGAGGAGAGGCGTGACACACATGTGTCTCAGCATACCTCAGATCAAGATCAAGCAAATCAAAAGTAGAGTACGTACAAATTACACGGAACGGATCGCGGGCCGAAGCATAGCGAATCGAGATGGCATGGACTTCGTTCTGGAGATGACGTCACCGGTCACGTGACCTGCGGTTCGCTGAACTCCACTTTTTTGAGGGGCGGGGCATAGCAAGTTGTGAAAAGCACTACAAATGTTCAAAATATTGGTCTAATTATCCCATTGTTGATTTTAAAAAAGAAACATGGGTGATTTCTTCACTAGGAAGGTCAAGTTAATATATAACTAACCAGAAACTTTTGAATTACATGGGACCTTTAATGGTCACACGGCATTGGAGTTCCCTGCATTTGTGCTACTACTAAACCCACTTTGTATGGGAGCGGCAGGAAGTGTCATGTTATTATCCACTCTGGGGTATATAGATGACAGGAGATCTAGGTTCGGACCTCAAGCATGTCGGGGGTGTGTTCAGTTACCAAGTTTATTGTGGAGCGCTCGCCAGATGGATCAAGCATTCAAGCAAGCACTCCATTTGAAACCGTTCATGAGGAACGGCAGGCATGGCAAGTGATAGCTAGCTGCTTGGTAACTGAACACACCCTAAGTTTCCTCTCTTTCAGTTTCATGGTAAACAGCAATAGCGACTGTTTCAAAAAGTAATCATATGTGTTTGTGGTTTATATTTTCATATATAATTACATTCCGGCTCTCGTGTTTAAAATATGCCAAGCTGGTCCACCACAGCTACATTTCTGGAATGTATCGACTCATGCAGAACACTGCCCAAGTACAGCATGTACAAGTACAGCCTGTACAAGTACAGCCTGTACAACCCTCCCCCATATCCCCTCCTTTCCCCATCGCACAGGCTATCTAGGCCACAGTATGTATGATTCATATCTGAAGAATACAATGAAATAAAGTAGCCTCCATGCTCAAATGACTTCACCGAGCCTCACGCCTTATGTCATCAAAACGTTATCATTACCTTCAAAAGGAATGGCATCGTGCAGAGAACTCAATCACCTCAAAGTTACACAACATGTTGACTTGGGCATGAATGCTGCCTCCTCATCAGCACTGGATTGGAGCACTGGAATGCCCTACAAACCAGGTGTGCATGTCATCTAAGAGGCCACACACCTGTAATGGTCATCATACCTGTAATGTTGACTTCAGCATTGATGAGAGGGGGCAGGTTCGGAGACAGGAAAGCCTTGAAGCGTCCGGAGTCTACTTTGGTGACTCGGTTACCACGATAGAGCTTATGGTGGAAGTAGAGCCCCACCTGTTTAGGGGGTGCCGGACAGAAAATAAACAAAGAAGGAAAGTCTGGACCTATAATAGTTCAGGAGCCATTTTTGTGGGTCCAAAGAACTCCAAATAACCATGCAGAAAATCAAATTCCATCAACTATGACGGAACGTTTAAATAAATAAATAAATAGATAAGGTATGGCGAGTTTAGAAACCAGGAGGTTTGTTTCACTGTTTCGTACTTTTCAACCACAAGTAAAAGGTTACACTGAAATGTTGCAGAACACACACATTTTAGTTAAGATTTGACTTTTTATCCAGCATTAATGGAAATCAAGTTTTGAGCATATCTGTAAAAAAATTAAATTAAATTCGACAATGGAAATCTAGTCGCTGAAGAAGAAGAGGAATGCGAGTTACGTCAGAGTGTGGTAACAAACCTCAGGGATGACAAAGTGTCCTGCAATGAGAAGAGCACCCAGCAGATTATCTCGACCGTCACTGCGCATTTCCGAAATTGGAACCTGCATCCACGTGCATGCAATACGGGAACGTCATCCAATCGTGTGCCCTCATGATCACTTTCACATTAACCTTATCAAGATGGAATAACCTTTACGCAAATGCACAAAGTCAGTGTTTATCGAGTGGCGGTGACCAAGAGGAATCACTATGGGTAAAATTGTGGTTTAAGAATCATTATTAAATAATTAAATAATATTAGAGTGGTTGAATATATTTAAACTTGACCCAGCTATAAACTGTCATCCTGATGTTTCACAGGCAATGTGTGTGCCTTCCCTCGGATGGATGTTGAGCTGGGTGTCCTGTTTGCCGGCATCAGTTGGCGGACGAGAAAGACCCCACATTAGAAGTGAGTTAGGGGTGAATGATGGAGCCAGCAGGTTGGTGCATATGGAAAACTGTGTCAACTGGTTGGTGCATATGGAAAACTGTGTCAGTGGTAGGTTATATTGGTCAATTGCAGCTTGTAAATTCTGAGATAGAATGTCAAATGTATGGGTTCCTCAGAATGTGGATTTTCCTCACACATACGAGTAAATAGAGGAAATGTATGTTACACCAAGGATTGTTCAATAAATAAACCAAACTTGATGGTTGGTATGGGCGTGTGCGAAGGGAAGAGGCCGGAAAATGTTTCTTACAAATAAAGTAGTTTAATTAAAATGTATACGGAGGATGAGGAAGGACAAGACTATAAATAAACAGAACAGATCTGGCGGTCTACAGACCTAAATAGGGGGAAAAGGGAACATGGGAACTTCTACACAAATAAACTACACCCCATTAATGGTGCCAAAATACCGCATTCAAGCGATTAACAAAGGGGCAGGTGTGACTTGAGCAAGCACGAGATGGTCTCTGCTGCAGGCCGATGGTGCCGTGCAGGCTGGTGTGGCACTGGACTAAGGTACGGTACAGAGCAGGAGATAAGAGGATGGAGAGGAAGATTATGTCCATGGTCTCTCAGCCATCCGTCTCTGAATAGCCATGAAGCAGAGAGAGAGAGAGAGAGAGAGAGAGAGAGAGAGAGAGAGAGAGAGAGAGAGAGAGAGAGAGAGAGAGAGCTAGCTGCCCGATCTCCAACAAGAAGCCCAAGTCATCTGTCGTGCGTATGTATGGATATGGCCAATCATTGGCTGACCTGCCATGCGAGGGTGGTGCCTTAAACAAAGCATCCACTCCATCTCGAGGGCCCCACAGCTCACTATACAGCCCTCGCCAGCAGTCCTTTAGGAAAATGGCCCATGATAATGCCCATTTAAGCACATAGCGCTTTCCATGTGCCTTATCCTGTCGGGTGCAACAAGTCCTCCACCTGGGCTCACCTGTAGAAAAGGTTTTACACAATACAACCTCACCTCATTTGCAGTCACTGTTCCGTCAGTGCAAATATTACATACCACTTATCTTTGAAAGATGCCTAATACAGGAATAAATCTACCCTACTCAACCACACGGCCTATACTATTCTCATCAGACTATCTATCGGTTCCCACAATCCCTCTTTCCACTTAACAAATATAATAATCATAATACAAATTCCCTTGTAAGGAATTTCAAAACAGGAGGCCATTATGCCCACCAAAGCCAGTGCTATTATGACCGACTTATGGTTGTTTGTCCATACTCTATCTTTTTTGGATTCTGAGCATCAAGCAAGGAAGCAGCACATACCATTTTTAAGTCTTTGCCCTGACTGGGCCGAGGTTCGAACACCAACATTCCAGACTCCTAACAAAACCTTTAACCATTACACCACCAAGTTTGGTCTAGTAATGAAGTGGAATTGTACAAGTCTCTATGGGGAAACCTGAAGTAGCCAACAAAATTTCCTTTCAATTGCCTTATCAACTGTGCTTCCTTAAATGTGACCGTTTGGGGTTCTCAGAATGATGTGCTCTATGCGTTGAGAATGGGTCCGCACACATTGAGCACCAACCTGCGATCCCGTCAGGATGATTGGCTTTCCCTGGTGTTCACACATGAAGGACAGGGCAGAAGCTGTGTACGCCATCGTGTCTGTGCCGTGGAGAACAACAAAGCCATCGTAATCCTCATAATGTTTCTGCAAAAGATGAAAATACAAACCACGAACTGCAATCATTGGCCTTGTTTAACATTTCAAATTGAACGTGTGTTTAATGTTTCTTTCCTTAAGAATTATAACAATTCCTTAAGGATTTCCTCTGTTTCTCAAACTAGCAAAGGACTCCTCCTTACGGATGGATTAATATATTTCCCCAGAATTAATGTATTTTAGTTTGACTTGAGATATCTCACTCCGCACATTATGACATCATTGGTGTCCAAAATTAGAAATGCAGTTAAACATCAAACTGTGACTTCCATGGGACTTCCATTTAAAAAAGACTTGCAGCAAACATCTGAACATGAAAAACAGGTTTTAAAGCCAAAATGACACCCTTGTTTCGTGAGCAAAGGGGGCACCGCTGACATCATCGCTTGTCATATAATCGCACAGTGGTTCTTGTTCTTCCGTATGCAGCACAAGGCTGCGGGGTAGCATCATTGGCTGGGGAAACGGATGTGCAGCTGATGCAGCGCCCCCTGTAGGTTAGAGCAGGAACTTGGAATTTCTTCATGATGCCGGCAACGGCTCGCCTACTCTTCAAGAAGAACACCGTGGGATCTGAAATATCCACCAACTAACAGAAATCCCGTTTTAACGTCGTCCATCAGAGGGATGGCACACACATTGATGAATCGCCCTATCTGTGAAACACCAGGATGGCAGTTTATAGGTCGGTCGGGATCCAACCCCAGGCTAGACAGCTTAGTGGCGAGTGTGCATACTTCTAGAGTCTAGGCCGGCCATCTTGTCAGCCACAATGCTTATTTGCCTTACATTACAGTTTGGAGTCCAGTAATCAATACTAAATCAATTATTTCATTCATTAATACCAAATTAATAGCATTGGAAATGATGGAAGCTGCTGTTGAAACCAAAGCGTTCAGAATCATTGGAATCTCCCGCGATGACGCTATCTCCGAGGGCCTTTCACTTATTCACCGCAGGCAGGTTGGTGGTCTTTCCGTCTTCTACCGACTCCTCTCCGGCCTTGCTCCCCCAGCTCTCTCTGTGCTCTGTCCCCCAAATATTCCTACAGGTCGCACAAGATCTGCCTGCAACCCTCTTATGGTTAAACTGCCAAAATCAAGACTCTCTGCTCACCTTCACTCCTTCATTCCTCTTTTCTCCCACCTCTGGAACAAACTCCCCCACTCCCTTCAATCCCACTCCTCCCTCCAGGTCTTTAAAACAGCTGTTCACCACCATCTCTTATCTTCCCCCATCCAAAACCTTGATCTTTTCTACCCCCGCTAATTTCACCCCAAATCCACTTTTTTGAAATACCGACTTCTTTCCTGGAAGTCCTTGGTGTCCTTGCGTTTTATACCTATCCTGCCTCCCCCCAAGCCCTCTCCCTCCCACACATCTCCCGATGTCCCTGCTCTCAAATGTTGTGTTTGTGTGCTTCCTCCCCTTCTCTCCCCATCTTGTCTACCGCTCCCCTTTTTATATACTTTGTTTGCTTGTTTGATTTGTTTGTTTGATAAATGTTAGCTCTTTCACGAGCCTCGACTCTGTATACAAAAAATAAAAATAAAAATAAAAATATCGAATCCATTGTTTAATTTTGACTTTATCAAATTGAATATACACATGCATGAACCTGCAGTTTTCAAAACTGCAATGACTGTGGTAATTAATAGGCCACGTATAGTAGAGTATTACCTTTGGGATATAAAGGTTAGAGTATTTATAAATAACCTTCTCAACCATCTTTAAAATCCCTGAGTAATGAAAGTCTGAATGAAAGTCTGATCACTCCCACCACATCTTTGTCCTTTGCCAAGCAGATAAGGAAATGATGGAAACAAACAACAATTTGCTTAAAAGTAAATAAATAGATATATAAAGGCAGTCTTTTATCGCCATGTTTCCGGGCTCAGGGCCAGGTGCCGTCATTGTCACTTGTGTGCTTCCCCTTCTCTCCCCATCTTGTCTTCCGCTCCCTCTTTTTGTACATTTTGTTTGTCTGGTTGATTTGTTTGTGAAATAAATGTTAGCTCTTTCACGAGCCTCGATTCAGTATACAAAAAAAAAGAAAAAAAAAAAGGGAAAGTTGATGCCAAATTTCATTTCGCTGCTTTTGGCGTCACGGCTCGAGCATTGCAACGCGTCCTCTGCACCGTGCAAATAGTGAAAACTCACCCCCTCATCAAAATATCAACTCTAAACAAAAACGCATCATCCATTTACATCATCGGATGAAGGCCTCCCAGCATCAATCACATTGGCTATTTTTAACCCCAATACAGTGGACCCACCTTGATGTCTTCGGCGATCTTGGCCCAGTCATCGGTGGTCATGTTGCACGAGTCGAGGAGGGGGTCGTACTCGAGTACAGTGTAAACCACACGTTTATCCTGTCTCCACAAACTACCACAATCAACATGAAACACGACATGAAAGACTCGACGTCAGCGATACCTTAATAAAGCAGACACAAAAACAGCAAATCCAGTCGCAGCTGCAATGTTAGTTTTTAAGCAGCAATAATTTGTAAGACTTTTAATTCTGTTAAACAGCAAGTACCCACAATGCACGTTGCTATTGTTAGGGAAAAGCAAGGTTGAGAGCTCGCAGAATGATAAAAAATCCGTTTTAACATTTGTTATATAAACATTTGCAAGAAACACTGCACAACACAAAACATGCATTGCTTAAAAAACGCAAACTTGACATTCCAGTCAAAAATAAATAAATAACTATGCATTCCCTACTGGTCCGTTTTTATTTTATAAGACAATATTGTGATACAAGATGAGGATTTAATTTGCGATTTTAAATAAGCTCCATAAGGTCCATTTAGACTTTAGAGTAAGAGATGATGAAGGATGATGATTTCCATCGCCTCGTGTCCGAGACCGAGTGACTCTACTATGTCCTGCCAGCTTCGACGGTCTTGAGCAGCATCGAGAAGGTCCATTACAATGGGTTCCATAGTACCTTGATCTGATCTAACCTGGGATGCAAACCCCTTCCTCATTTCCTGTCGACTCTACCCAACATGCAATTTTTCTTTTTTTCCAAATTTGCACCACGTCTTCAGCAAATGTGGCCCAAGTGCCAGGTTCGGTGAATGGTTTTAGACGCTGCTAAGTAAATGTGTTATTCATGGCAAGTTCTTTCAAACCTGTTGTTGCTTCTCTTTTCCCACGACACGCTCAGCACTCTTCTCCATCACCGATTCTCAAAAGTCTCCAGACGTTGCACATTTATTTCGATCATATTCCAGCTGTCAGATGAATACGTTGCGATTGGAAATGCGAGAGCTTTGACAAGGTGGACTTCAGTGCCTTTGTCGATGTTACGATTGGACCAGATCTTGGTCGTTTTACTCATCGCTGTCCATAGACGCCGTTCTAATTTACTCTTCACAACATCCATCATTCGTGACTAAAGCTCCTAAAAAAGTTGAATCTCTCTACGAGTCAGGTTCACTATGTTTTTTCGTTCAAAATCATGGTAGATTAGCAAACCTATACATTTTTGGAAACGTTATTACATGGAAAATCTGAAAATCAATGTTTACATTTGCCAATTCCGACCAATTCGATTCGACCAATTCGACCAATTCGACCAATCGACCAATTCCATTCGACCAATTCGACCATTCGACCAATCGCTTCGATCGACCATTCGACCAATTCGATCGATTCGATTCGACCAATTCGACCAATTCGATTCGACCAATCGACCAATTCCATTCGACCAATTCGACCATTCGACCAATCGCTTCGATCGACCATTCGACCATTCGACCAATTCGATCGATTCAATTCGATTCGATTCATCGAATTCGATTCGATCGACCATTCGACCAATTCGATTTGCCAATCAATTTGACCGACCTTTGCTTGTGTGGAACGGACTGTGAAAACGATGCGGACTATATTGTCGGATACGACACACAGGACAGTGATGACGAACTCTAAATGACATATTCTGTAATCGTGTATGTTTGATGCCATTGACTGCCTGTGTATATTTTGTCATTGACTGCCTGTGTAGATGTGAAGTTATACTGACTGCATGTGTATATATGATTTTGCTGACTGCCTGTGTATGTTTGGTGATATGAATTATTGTGACACATTTTGATGTTATTAACTGCCTGTACAAAATGATAACATGTATTTGATTATGCAACTTATCGCGAATATAAAGACAGTATTTTGCAATTCAAAACCTTTGATTCGTGTCTTACCATTCCCCATAGCACTAATTTGATGCTTTCGTTGGATTCCTTGTCCCTGAAAATATAGGTTTAGTATATTTTAAAAAGTTTTTAGGGTAATTAGAGGCAGAAATAGAACAAAATATGTATTTTACAGTGGCCATTTTGAAAATCCAAAATGGCCGCCATACAGGTATCTCTCCAAATGTAAACATTGATTTTTAGTTTCCTTATGCTATAACCTTTCCAAAAATGTATAGGTTTGCTAATCTACCATGATTTTGAATGAAATATAATTTATTGACATAGTGAACCTGACTATACTATTTTTAAAGATTTTCTGTATATGTCAATACTTTCTTTTTCTTCACCGATTATCTTTAGTCTTGCTGGTGTTGATGTACAAGCTTGATGTTGCTGAGATCCGCCCCAGAATGCTTTGCACACATGAGCAGAAACCCCAGGAAGCGGCGACGTTCAGGGCATCATAAAGTAGATTATGTGTGGGAGATAAGGATTTTTACCTGGAATGGCTCACAAAGCTGTAAAAGAAGTCGAAAATACTTGCAAAAGTACCTGAGAGAAAGTGCTGTGCCTCTGCACAATGAAAGACTTGGATAACTTTCTCAGCTCACCAAACAGGATAACTCTCAACTCCCGACTATGTGAGTCAGTGCAAGGCCAAAGTGAATGGGTGTGTGCTACACAAACCCCTGACGCATCGCTACCAATAAATGAACTGTGTATCTGGATTAGGTGCAACTGAACACCGATGGGGACATATCTGGGGCTTGTGAATGTACAGGGTAAGTTTAAAATGATGATATTTACTATTAATCATGTTGGAAGGTAGGAGCTATGGAAGCCTTCAGGTGAGTGATGTTATAAATATATTTTTTGTTTGGTTCTGCAGCCACATGAGAAATTATACGAGACTTTTGCTTGTATTGCTAAAAATTGAAGCGTCCATGTGTTTGTATGTGCGTTAAATCCACGGCGGACACTAGAATGTATGAACAGGATATGGTACGAACCTGACTCCTCTTATCCACGGATATTTATCGCATTCCTATTATTCCGTGAGTCCGATTTGCATTCAGGAACAGAACAATTATGGTTCACCATATTTAAATTGCACTCTTTCGTCGAAATGCTGAAATGCTTGCAATAAATGATGTTTAAAAGACTATTTGAATCATAGATTTAGTGTTCGGTTTCATGCATTTTCATGCCTTCTTTAGTTTCATGCATGTGATCTATCTACGAGCCCCTCCGTGAGACTTGGAGGGTTGTAAAAATAAATTATTAATTTATTCATGCCATCCGAGGCAGATGCGATGGATTTGATTGGAGACCTGGGGCTGAAGCTTAAAATATTGTACATGGGTGAAAGAAAGACGTATATGGGAGATATTTTTTTCTTGCTACAACAACGACGCACCCTGGAAAGGAATCATGTGGGTGGAGAGCTGGTTATGATGCCATCGCTGTGATTAAAGCTCCTGGCAGACAAAATGAAAGAGCAACATTGCCACACACACCAGGGAACTTATTTTCCATATGGACATGGACATTGGACACACTTGGACAAGTGCACTCCACACAACCCCCCTTGTAAAATGCCCATTGTACAGACTCTGAGGTATAACGAATATCATTTAGTTAAATAATGCGTGGATGCCATTGCTTCCTTGGTACACTTGTATGCCCAGTTGCACACTTGCATGCCCAGTAGGGCGGGCCATACTTTTTTTTTTTTGTAAATCAATCGAGAGGGGTGTTCATATTACGTATTTTGGTGTGTAGAACACAAATCTGAGGTTTTTAAAAATTCTGATAACCTAACCTACATCAATTTGCAGTTGATTATTATTAAATTTTTGATTATTTTGCTATTCTTCTGGAAAAAAAGAGACGTTTTTTATTTTGAAGTTAGGGCTTTTATTTTGGTAACTTCCTGTTGGGACGGCAGTTGTAGCCATCTTGTTGCTGAAAGCTCGATGTTGAGGAGGTTGGCAATCCTTATCCATCAGTCTTCTCTTCTCTTCTTATGGCATTGCCAGTAAGTACGTTTTTGATTAGGAACCTGAGGAACAAATAGATAATAATTTTAGATGTAAATTACCTTGTTTTATATTATATTTGTTAATTGATTTGTGTACTTACCTATTGCTAGCCTGAGTTACATGTGAAGGAAAATAGTGACATGTGAAGTGAATATTTTGACGGTTTTCTGTAATACCTGTGTAATACCTTAATATCTGTCTGTAGTGGATATTTACCTGTATATTATTGTTTTTATTTCATTGTGAACTACTATGATGAGATAGTAGTCCAGAAAAACTATGATGAGATTCCAAACATTGCCCTTGCTAGTGTAAGGTATGGCATATGGCTGAGGCCAACTGCAGCGATAGCAACTGCAGCTCTGATTGATGCAGGAATCATCACAGAAGACAATACAAGTAAAGTGATTGATAAGAACAAGGTCAATAGAGCACAGGAGAAGTTGATGGCAGAGCTGGGGGAAGAGTTTGATGAGAAGTGCAGGGAGGAGGGGGGGATCTCCTGCATCCTCTTTGATGGGCGGATTGACCTGACCAATGTGATGATGGAAGCTGAGGGCAGTGTCCAATCTTTTCCTGCAAAGATCAAGGAAGAACACTATAGTGTTGTTAGTGAGCCTGGTAGCTACTATCTGTTCCACTTTACCCCAGAGAAAGCAACTAAAGAGGAGTCACATGCAGAGCAGATTGCTAAGGTCCTGTTTGCCTGGCTGAAAGAGAGGGGTTTTGATAAGACCTTGTGGGCCATTGGAGGAGACTCAACACATGTCAACACTGGTGTGAAAGCTGGAGTAATGCGGAAGCTGGAGCTGCACCTGGGGAGAAAGCTGGTCTGGTTGGTGTGCAACCTGCACACTGGTGAACTTCCCCTGCGCCATCTCATTGTTCACCTTGATGGCCCTACTCTGTCAGACAACACATTTTCCGGGCCAATAGGAAAGCTCCTTGCTTCTGCTACAGCATTGGATATCAATCCAAACTTCACCCGGATCTTTGTTGGCCCTCCACTGATCAAGCTGTCTGACAAGGCCATTGAAGATCTCTCAACTGATCAACGCTATGGCTATAAAATTGTCTGTGCAATCAGGGATGGAGAGCTTCCTGCAAGGCTAGCTCTAGTGGAGATTGGACCAGTAAACCACAGCCGCTGGCTCACCACGGCGAACAGACTTCTCAGGCTCTGGGTGTCAAAGCATGGACTGAAAGGAAAGAACCGGAAGAATCTGCAATTCATTGTGGAATTAATCATTGGAGTGTATTATCCATGTTGGTTCAACGTGAAAGTCAAGCACTCCTGGATCGAAGGGCCTTGTTTCAGCTGGACTGCCTCAAGTCCCAGAGGAAGGGGGTGCTGGACCTTGTAATGCCGACTGTGAGAATATCTGCTTGGTATGCCCACAGTGAAGCCATCCTCCAAACACTGCTGTGCTCTGAGGATCAGAAGGAGAGGACTGAGGGGGTGGAGAGAATCCTGGCCATCAGGGGAGAGGGGGACCCAGACACTCAGCTGGGGGACTCCTCTGTCAGGACCAGAAAGACACCTGACATCAACTGTGATGCTTCCAGCATTGGTAACTTGATCAGCTGGTCAGAAGGTGTGTCAGAGCCACCTCTCACCTGCTCCCTAAGCACCTCAGAGGTGAAGAACTTCATCAACACCCCCATGGAGGTGCTCAACTGGCCTTGCCACACACAAAGCATTGAGAGGGTTGTTAAAATGGTGACTGAGGCTTCTGCTAAGTACTTCTCACAGGAAAAGAGGGATGGAGGCATCAGGGCTCAGGAGACCAGCAGGAGGCTGATGTCCAAGAATGAGTCAAAGCAGGACTTGTGCAACCTGGTAAAGTTCAAGAAGTAAGGAGATTGATCTTTGTAATTGTAACCAGTGATATACATGCAGTTCACCTGTTAATAAATATGTACATTTGATTTGGCTGTGTCAATATGAATGATTTCCCTTATATCTTTTAATAACTTATAAAGGGGTTCGAAAGGGTAAAATTGGCAATTTAGAAATACAAATTGATGGAGGTTAGAGTTATCCTATCCAAAAAATAAACTCATATTTGAATTCCACATTAAAAAAACACATGATATAGACACCCCTCATGTTAGGATTTCCTTCAGATTCATTTTGGCACCTGAGTATGACCCGCCCTAATGCCCAATTGCACACTTGCATGCCCAGTTGCACACTTGCATGCTCAGTGCACACTCGCAAACCCCTGCTTATGGTATTCCAAGTCATGGCTCGCTTCCAGCGCTACTGACGGCAGCACGAGGGTGCTGCCGGCATCTTTGTGGAAGGTGAACAGCTGGGTGCGTTCAGCATAGGCCTGGTCGTGCAGCATTGGCAGCTTCTTCAGGTGACCCACAAACGTGTGAGGTTCAGTTGTCAGCACTGTGGAAAGGATGAGTGCATTATGGATTACAAATGCGCAACACGGCTCACATAGACCAACACAGATCAAGGCAGTGATAGGCAAGTGTGTGATGGGGGTGGGGGAACATCACCTCAAGGACAGAATATGAGGAGTTCACCAGTTGTGATCATTTCTAAGGATAGAGTTAACGCTGGACAAGTCACTATTGCGTTGTCGAAGGAATGCGTAATTTTTTCACTGAGCATCGACAGGAGCCGATCCCACATGGAGAGGGCAATGTAGCGAAGCTTTACCTACTCCACCCTAAAGGCACTCTCACACAGTAACACAAATAGTACAATACCAATAGAGTATTGGAATTGTTACTGGATATCTTTCGCTGTGTTCTGATATATATATATATATATAAATATATAAAAATATATAATATAAATATATAAAGATATATAATATAAATATATATAATATAAATATATAATATAAATATATAATATAAATATATAAATATATATAATATAAATATATAAATATATAAAAATGTATAATATAAATATATAAAAATATATGATATAAATATATAAAAATATATAATATAAATATATAAAAATATATAATATAAATATATAAAATATATAATATAAATATATAAAAATATATAATATAAATATATAAAAATATATTAATATAAATATATAAATATATATAATATAAATATATAAATATATATAATATAAATATATAAATATATATAATATAAATATATAATATAAATATATATAATATATATAATATAAATATATAAAAATATATAATATAAATATATAAAAATATATAATATAAATATATAAAAATATATAATATAAATATATAAAAATATATAATATAAATATATAACTATATATAATATAAATATATAATATAAATATATAAATATATAAAAATATATAATATAACTACATAAAAATATATAATATAAATATATTTTAAAAATAAATATAAATATATAAATATACTCGAACGGCACTCAGTAGAGCGCATACCTCCGCCAGGCTTTTTTTTTTTGTATACAAGATCGAGGCTCGTGTAAGAGCTAACATCAATCACAAAAAAAAACAATCGGGCAAACAAAACATACAATAAAGGGAGCGGGAGACAAGATGGGGAGAGAGAGGGAAGCACACAAGTACAACAGCAGAGAACAGGGACATCGGAAGATCTGTGGGAACGATAGGGCTTGGGGGGAGGAGGCATGGGAAGGTGGGAGGGGGGTGGGCGAGGTATAAAACACATGGACACGACGAGAACTTCCAGGAAAGAAGTCGGTATTTCAAAAAAAATGGATCTGGGGTGAATTAACGGGGGTAGAAGAGAGCAAGGTTTTGGATGGGTAGATAAGAGATGAACAGCTGTATTAAAGACCTGGAGGGAGGAGTAGGATTGAAGAGAGTGAGGTAGTTTGTTCCAAAGGCAGGGGTAAAGAGAAATGAATGAGTGAAGGTGAGCAGAGAGTCTTGATTTTGGCAGTTTAACCATAAGAGGGTTGCTGGCAGATCTTGTACGACCTGTAGGAATATTTGGGGGACAGAGCACAGATAGAGCTGGGGGAGCTAGGCCGGATAGGAGTCGGTAGAAGACAGAAAGACCACCTACCTGCCTGCGGTGAGTGAGTGAAAGGCCCTCGGAGTTAGCTTCATCGCAGGAGATTCCAATGATTCTGAAAGCTTTGGTTTCAACAGCGTGAAGACGAGCTAGGTGTGAGGCAGGAGCACCAGCCCAGAGGGGAGAACAGTATTCCATTGAGCTGCGGATGAAAGCCTTGTATGTCATGAGGAGCTCAGGTGTGCCAAGGAAGGACTTCGCACGATGGAGGATGTCCAGTCAGCTACTGGCTTTGGAGGCCAGCTTAGAAATGTGGTTTTCCCAGGAAATATCAAGGCAGATAGTGAGACCCAAAAGCTTGAGTGACAGAACTTCTTGGAGAGGATTGTTCAGAAAGTAGATGGGAGGGTTTTCCAGTCGGTCTTTTCTGAGAGACATAGTGAGAGTGTGAGATTTGTCAGGATTGATAGACATGTGCCACTTGTTTGACCAGTCTGTAATTTTGGCCAGGTCTGCAGAGAGTGAGGAGGCTGCAAACTGCCGATCTGAGGGATGAGGAATGGAGCAGCAGAGAGTGGAGTCACCAGCAAAGAGATAGAGAGGATTTTCCAGAGAGTCGGAGAGATCATTGATGAAGACCAGAAAAAGCACAGGGCCCAGAACACTGCCTTGGGGAAACTCCAGCCTGAACAGGAAGGGGAGATGAGAGAAACCATTCAAGGCCACATGTTGACTACGACCAGAGAGGACGTCCGCAAGCCATTCGTGGAGATTTCCATGGATACCATAGGATGAAATTTTGGTGAGCAGAGCGGAGTGCCAGACCGTATCGAAGGCACGTGATATGTCAAGGGAAACAGTTCTAATTTCCTGTTTGATATTGAGGACCTCCATCCATTGTTAAGACAGCAGAAGCAGCATGTCCAGAGTAGAGTGACCTGGTCTGAAACCAAATTGATAATCAGAGATCAAGCGATTGGAGAAGAGGAAGGATTTGATATCCGAAGCAATGATGGATTCCATGACTTTGCTGATAATTGGGAGAAGGCTGATTGGTCTGTAGTTGGAAGGATCTGTTTTTGAATCTTTTCTGTGCAAAGCGGTAATGTTGGCTGATTTCCAAGCTGATGGCAGATGACCTTGAGCAAAAGAGACGGTGAAGAGAACAGAGAGAGGGTGTGAAAAGCGGCAGAGCAGGATTTTAGGACCCGTGGGCTGATGCCATCTGGTCCAGTTGCAAAATCAGAGTCGAGGATTGACAGAAACATCTCCACCTTGTCAGGAGAAAAGGACACACTGTCCAGGAGCAGCTGGGATTGACGGGGAAAGGGGGTACAGAGAGCGATGGGTTTGGAACACACGATTTTGAGGCAAACACAGAGTTTAGGGATTCAGATTTTTCACGTGCGGAGTCAGCTGTGTAGCTGTTTGAGGTAAGGGAGGGGATGGAGGAGGAACAAACACCAGAAGCATATTTGACAAGACGCCACCAGGATTTGGTCAAGGGAGACAGGTTTGAGAGTTCCCTCTTGAGAGTAGAGAGATATTGTTTCTTGGCTCTCCTGAGGGTAGACACACACTTGTTCCGGGATTTGTGAAAGGAAATGAGATTTCCTTCCATTGGATTTGCCTTCAAGGAGGCGAAGGCAAGTTATTTCAGAGCAAGTGGCTCACCACAAGATTCCATATACCATGGGCGGGAGGAAGGGCATGACAACTGAAGACGAGATGGGATAAATCTGTGCATGAGAGAGAGCAATTTACTTTGGAAGAATTCCCAGAATGAGTTGATGTCAGAGGCAGCAGAGATGGGAGACCAGTCCAGATGATTGATGGCTGCTTGAAGACCGTGCCAGTTGGCCTGAGTGAAATGCCAGACTCGTCGACGCAGAGGAGGCTCTCTGAGAATGGCCAGAGAGATGTCCACTTTAACAAGCATATGGTCAGAAGAACCGATTGGAGAAGAGCAGTAGACATTTGCAGGGAAGTTTGTCATAACCAAGTCTAGAAGAGAAGATGCTCCGTTGACTGAGATCCGGGTCGGGAAATTGACATATTGTATCAGTCCCAATGAGTCGCAGAAGTCCTTTGCTGAGGAGCCATGGCTGGTGAGAGAGGTACCCACACCCAGCCAGCTGACATGATGACAATTGAAATCACCACATATGAGGAAGAGAGAGTTGGGATGAGTAGATAGAAGTTGGTCCATGTTATCAGACAGCGAGATGTAGATGGAGTCATCACTGTTTGGTGGACGGTACAACATACATATCAACAAAAGGTGAGAGCGGGGAGGAAGCCGTAGCCAGAGGTACTCCTGGGGGTGGGGTAGAGAGAGGGCAGTGCAGGGAGAGTGAGGAAGACAGTTTTTGATAAAGATAGCAACCCCACCTCCAGGACGAGGCTCAGGTCTATCATACCGGAGGAGGGAGTAACCAGGGAGAGATATTAAGGAATCAGAGACATCTTGAAGGAGGAAAGTTTCTGTTGAGCAGATCAAGTCTGGTTTGTCAGAAGCAAGCTGTCTGGAGAGATCAGTCAAGTTTGAGCGAAGGCCCCGGACGTTTGAGGTCCATACCGTGAAGGAAGAGGAAGGGGGAGCATCGGATACAGGACAGGACAGGGGAGAGATAGGGTAAGATGTGGAAGAGGAGGAGGAGGAGGTAGGTAGGGAGAGCTGTTGATAGTGTGTCAGAGATTTCAGATTAGCTTGGAGAAAGGGAAGGATGAGGAGGACAAAAGGTTTGATGGTTATTGGGTGAGGCACAGTGAGGTGTTGTTTGAGGGGGGGCAGAGCGAGGAAGAAGGTTGGAGGAGATGGAGGTGAGAGTTGGAAGGGAGAGGAAGCAGGGAGGACGCTTTGAAGAGGAGGGGTGAGAGGGGAGAATTGGAGAAAAAAGGAGGGTGGGGAGATTTGAAGGGGAGGGGAAGGGGGGAGTTTTGAAGGGGAAGGGTGAGGGGTCTATTTAGGAGGGGCAGAGTGAAGGGGAGTTTGGAAGAGGAGGGGTGAGGGGGAGTTTAGGAGGGAAGGGTCAAGGGGGGCGATTTGAAAGGGATGGGTGATGGGGGAGATTAGGTGGGGAGGGGTGAGTTTGGATTTTAGAAAGTGTTGGACGATTCATGGAAAACGAACATTTATTGCAAAATGAGTTTAAAGTTTATGGCTTATTTAAAGTTTATGTTTTATTTATTAAATAAAGTTTATGTTTAAAGTTTATTAATTATTTGTTAAAGTTTAAAGGCTGAACAGTTTATGGTTTCTATCCCACTGATAGGCCGGATCTGGATTCGGACCTGAACCAAAATCTAATCGGCTTGTTCTTGTCACCAAACCAACTCATCCACCAAATTTAGTCATAACTCATCCATAACTTTTTTTAAATATCATGTTATATATCTCTTTTCAGCCGATCTCTGAATGGTGAAGAATCACTTAAAAGTTAAATAATTATCGTATCCGAATCCATATTCAGATCTTCACCAAAATCGAATGGATTCGTCCTTGTCACACACACAACCTCTCCACCAAGTTTCGTCCAAATCCGTCCATAACTTTTTGAGATATCCTGCTATGTCTCGTTTTTGGCCCTATCACTCAATGGTGAAGAATCACTTAATAAATTCTACTAGCCGGATCCGAATCCGGATCTTCACCAAAATCGAATCATTTCGTCCTTGTCACATACAGCTACATCTCTGCCAAATTTCTTCTGAATCCGTCCACAACTTACAAGGCTTTCATCCGCAGCTCTATGGAATACTGCTCTCCCCTCTGGTCTGGTGCTCCTGCCTCACGCCTAGCTCGTCTTCACGCTGTTGAAACCAAAGCGTTCAGAATCATTGGAATCTCCCGCGATGAAGCTAACTCCAAAGGCCTCTCACTCACTCACCGCAGGCAGGTTGGTGGTCTTTCCGTCTTCTACCGACTCCTCTCTGGCCTTGCCCCCCCCCCCCCCCAGCTCTCTCTGGGCTCTGTCCCCCAAATATTCCTACAGATCGCACAAGATCTGCCTGCAACCCTCTTATGGTTAAACTGCCAAAATCAAGACTTTCTGCTCACCTTCACTCCTTCATTCCTCTTTTCTCCCGCCTCTGGAACAAACTCCCTCACTCTCTTCAATCCCACTCCACCCTCCAGGTCTTTAAAACAGCTGTTCACCCCCATCTCTTATCTTCCCCCATCCAAAACCTTGATCTTTTGTACCCCTGCTAATTTCGGTCCCCTTGTGTTTTATACCTCTCCCTCCCCCCCCCCCCCTTCCCACGCCTCCTCCCCCCAAGCCCTCTCCCTCCCACACTTCTCCCTGCTCTCAAATGTTGTGTTTGTGTGCTTCCCCTTCTCTCCCCATCTTGTCTTCCGCTCCCTCTTTTTATATATTTTGTTTGTCTGGTTGATTTGTTTGTGAAATCAATGTTAGCTCTTTCACGAGCCTCGATTCAGTATACAAAACAAAAAAAACAAAAAAACTTTGTGAGATATTTTGTTCACAAACAAACAGGGGTGAACACATAACCTCCATCCACACATAACCTCCATAAAGATCTGCCTGCAACAGATCTCTCTCATGCACAGATTTATCCCATCTCGCCTTCAATTGTCTTACCCTTCCTCCCGTCCATGGTACACTGAATCTTGTGGTGAGGCAGTTGCCCTGAAACAACTTGCCTTTGCCTCTTGGAAGGCTAATCCAACTGAAGGAAATCTCAGTTCCTTCCACCAAGCTCGGAACAAGTGTGTGTCTACCCTCAGGAGTGCCAGGAAGCACTATCTCTCCTCACTCAAGAATGAACTCTCAAACCTGTCTCCTTCCTCCAAATCCTGGTGGCGTCTGGTCAAATCCGTTTCTGGTGTTTGTTCCCCCTCCATCCCCTCCCTTACCTCAAATGGCCACACAGTTGACATCGCACGTGACAAAGCCGAATGCCTCAACTCTGTGTTCGCCTCGAAATCCTTAGTCCCAAACCCATCTCTCTCTGTTCCCACCTTTCCCAGTCGAACCCAAATGCTCCTGGACTCTGTGTCCTTCTCTCCTGACAAGGTGGAGGAGTTTTTGTCAAACCTCGACTCTGATTCTGCAACTGGACCAGACGGCATCAGCCCACGGGTCCTAAAATCCTGCTCTGCCGCTCTATCTCACCCTCTCTCTGTTCTTTTCACCCTATCTTTTGCTCAAGGTCATCTGCCAGCATCCTGGAAATCAGCTAACATTACCGCTTTACACAAAAAAGGTGCAAAAACAGATCCTTGCAACTACAGACCAATCAGCCTGCTCCCAATTATCAGCAAAGTCATGGAATCCATCATTGCTTCGGATATGAAATCTTTCCTCTTCTCCAATGGCTTGATCTCTGATCATCAATTTGGTTTCAGACCAGGTCACTCTACTCTGGACATGCTGCTTCTGCTGTCTCAACAATGGATGGAGGTCCTGAATGCCAAACAGGAAATCAGAGCTGTCTCCCTTGACATATCAAGGGCCTTTGATACGGTCTGGCACCCAGCTCTGCTCACCAAACTCTCCTCCTATGGTATCCATGGAAATCTCCATGCATGGCTTGCGGACTTCCTCTCTGGTCGTAGTCAACGTGTGGCCCTGAATGGATTTCTCTCATCTCCCCTTCCTGTTCAGGCTGGAGTTCCCCAAGGAAGTGTGCTGGGCCCTGTGCTTTTTCTGGTCTTTATCAATGATCTCTCTGACTCTCTGGAAAATCCTCTCTATCTCTTTGCTGATGACTCCACTCTCTGCCGCTCCATTCCTCTTCCCTCAGATAGGCAGTCTGCAGCCTCCTCACTCTCTGAAGACCTGGACAAAATCACAGACTGGTCAAACAAGTGGAACATGTCTTTCAATCCTGCCAAATCTCACTCTCTTACTATGTCTCTCCGAAAAGCTCGACTGGACAACCCTCCCATCTACTTTCTCAACAATCCTCTCCAAGAAGTTCTGTCACTCAAGCTTTTGGGTCTCACTATCTGCCATGATCTTTCTTGGGAAAACCACATTTCCAAGCTGGCCTCCAAAGCCAGTCGCCGACTGGGCATCCTCCGTCGTGCGAAGTCCTTCCTCGGCACACCTGAGCTCCTCACCACATACAAGGCTTTCATCCGCAGCTCAATGGAATACTGTTCTCCCCTATGGGCTGGTGCTCCTGCCTCACACCTGGCTCGGCTTCACGCTGTTGAATCCAAAGCTTTCAAAATCATTGGAATCTCCCGCGATGAAGCTATCTCTGAGGGCCTTTCACTCACTCACCGCAGGCAGGTAGGTGGTCTTTCTGTCTTCTACCGACTCCTCTCCGGCCTTGCTCCCCCAGCTCTCTCCGTGCTCTGTCCCCCAAATATTCCTACAGGTCGCACAAGATCTGCCAGCAACCCTCTGATGGTTAAACTGCCGAAATCTCGGCTCTCTGCTCACCTTCACTCTTTCATTCCTCTTTTCTCCCGCCTGTGGAACAAACTCCCACACTCCCTTCAATCCCTCTCCTCCCTCCAGGTCTTTAAAACAGCTGTTCACCACCATCTCTTATCTTCCCCCATCCATAACCTTGATCTTTTCTACCCCCACTAATTCACCCCAGATCCACCTTGTTTGAAATTCCAACTTATTTCCTGGAAATCCTGGCAGTGTCCATATGTTTATACCTCTCCCACCCCCCCCCCTTCACATGCCTCCCCCCCTTCACATGCCTCCCCCCTTCACATGCCTCCCCCCCAAAGCCCTCTCCCTCCCACAGATCTCTCCATGTCTCCATGTCTCTCGGTCCCTGCTCTCAAATGTTGTGTTTGTGTCCTTCCCCCTCTCTCCCCATCTTGTCTACCGCTCCCGATGTTATTTGTTTTATGTGTCTGTTTGTCTTTCTGTGTGATTAATTTTCGCTCTTTCACGAGCCTCGATCTTGTATACAAAAAAAAAAAAAAAAAAAAAAAAATTTAGGCTGGGCCAAATCGGAGGTGATTTTCCTAATTCAATGTAATTTACCTAAAAGTTGTGAGTGAGTATCAGGAACAAAATCATGAAAAAAAAATTCAAAAATATTGACGTTTTACGGTCAGACAGCCCGTTACCATAGCAACAGTTACAGACGACTCAAAAAATGCCTAAATTGACGATTTCTCAAGCTGTGTTTGACCCCCAGAGTTGATTCTGGTACCAAAAGATGCAGAATTGAAAGCCAAGGATGATTGGATAGCTTAACAATGTCTGTGACACAATTCAATACCACTTTTATCCAAAAAACTGATTTTTGTCTGAAATTTCAAGCATATTTATGGAAAAAAATTGAAAATTTTGCTTTTTAATCATAGGATAACCATTAATCAGATTAAATTTACTTTAAATTGTCTTTTACAACCTTGTATTGTCCAGTTTTTATAACTGTTATAACGTTGTTTAAATTTGGCCATCTTCATTTCAATAAAAAAAAGTTAACAAAAGCAGCTTACAATCATTAATTTTAATGCCTGCTTTCGGTTGTTACTGTAACCATTCATCAGGGCGTTCAAGGCGCTCTTGCACACATCAAGGATAGGCGCTCTTGTCTTCGATACAACGGCAGTGAACTCTGGGGTCAAGAGTGGAGTCGTAGTAAGACTGGAGACTGAGTTTGGCAGGAGTCTTCTGCAACTGGCGTGTCGGCACCACATCCACGAATTGGTTGGAGGGGCGTCTTGCTCAATAGTGTATGGCCCCACCACAGGACCTAATGAACAGCTGTTCAAGCGACTGCTCAACACTTGGAGTGAATTGGACCAGGGCAACTACACATTGGTCGAGGTGTCTGCTCAACAGAGAGAGCTGGCTGGCCATGTACATGCCACCATCACCTTCCTTCAGACGTGGATGGACAATAGCACAAAGGAGACTCTTCGACACGACTACCTGGAGCTGGCACACCTCACACTGCTGTTTCTTGGAGGGACTGTCCCTGATGGTATGAGGACCATCACTATCAAAGCTCCTGGGGCATTCCACCACGCCCGTTGGATGAGCAAGACTTTATACACTATAAAGGTGGCACTCTTCCGTTGGCAGCTGGGAGATATCTACACACCCGAAGAGCTGGAAGACATAACCAGTCTCGCTGCATTCATGTCAGTCTTCTACACTAAAGCGTGGTTGACATGTACCAGTGCTGCAGATGCACCATCTAACGACATGTACCTGATGAAGAACCTCCTCAAGGCTGAGGCCAGTATCGCAAAGAATCCAACAAAGTGGCCTGCCAAATTTCTGTCCTTTGTGACTGTGGCCCGAGAGAAGCTACAAAACCATTTGTGGTACCTCTCAGAGAGATTGGTCTCTTTGGCACTCTTCTCGGACAGAACGTCATCTGACAAGCAGACTATGAGAAGGGCTATGCTCAGGTACCATGGGACTGCACATAACATGATACAGGAGATGCCAGCCTCACAGCAATTGGGGAGTAAAGCCCTCAAAGACTTTGTTGGTTACGACTCTTGGAGCATGTTTGAACTCTTGGGTATTGACCCCAGTTTTGTCAAGCTCCCCGTTGCACAGTGGCCCACCTCAGACAGCTATCGTCATGGCAAGGAAGTTGTGGCCAAACTCCCAGTTGTCAATGACGCAGCAGAGCGGACACTTGGACTCGCCACAGATTTGAACACTAACAAGGCCCCCCAAATCTGAGGCGCAGCTCCAGGCTCTATACAGGGTTGTGAAGGGCGTCAGGGAGAAGCTGCATGGACTGGCAACATCCACTGAGGTTGTGACTAAGAAGTCATTGGCCTCCATTGATTACAATTGGGACTAGGTTTTTTATTTTGTTATCAATGTTCAATGTCAGACCTTAAATTTGAGACAAAAAAGCTTAATCAATGACAAAAGTTAATTTAAAGTACATTTAATTTGACTATAGCTCTCATTAATGATTATCCTATGATTAAAAAGCAAAATTTTCATTTTTTTTTCAAACAAATGCCTTCAATTTGAGATAAAAATGAGTTTTTGGGATAAAAGTTGTATTGAATTGTGTCACAGACATTGTTAAGCTATCCAATCATCCTTGGCTTTCAATTCTGAATCTTTTGGTACCAGAATCAACTCTGGGGGTCACACACAGCCTGAGAAATCATCGATTTTAAGAATTTTTTGAGTCGTCTGTAACGGTTGCTATGGTAACGGGCTGTTTTACCGTAAGACGTCAATATTTTTGAAAAAAAATTTCATGGTTTTGTTTCTGTTACCCAGCCACAACTTTTAGGTAAATTACAACCTTGTAGTATGAAAAATTGAAAATCACCCCTGATTTGGCCCAGCCTACGCCCCCATATATATATATCTATCTATAATTCCAGTAATCTCTGTGTGTGTGTGTGTGTGTGTGTATGTGTGTATGTCTGTGTGTTTGTCTGTGACCGCTGTTTCTCGACAACCACGGGTCCGATATACTTGAAACTTGCCAGGTATATTGTTGGGGACCCGAGGATGTGCCTTTTCAAGGTTTCATATTAATCGGACAAGTAGTTACCGAGCTATGTCCAAAAAACGATTCAACCAATCAGAGAGCAGCGAGTTATCACGTGTGCCGAACGTGGCGAACAGACTCTGCCTCGGACGGCACATTTGAGAGCGTATTCATTTATTTCACGTTGGCAAACTATGTTGGCGTTAAACTATGTTTTAAAACTAATTAAAACTAATTTGCGATTCTTTCGCTTTCCTGCGCGTTTGTGCACGCTATGGCGATTTCTTTACCAAACTCCGCAAGCCGTTCGCTTTGGACCAAACCATTTCATGTAAATAGAGGGGGGGGGATTGTCACCGTACTCGCAAGCCGTTCGCTTTGGACCAAACCATTCCATGTAAATAGAGGGGGGGATTGTCACCGTACTCGCAAGCCGTTCGCTTTGGACCAAACCATTTCATGTAAATAGAGGGGGGGGGATATAATTTTAGATATATATATAGTACGGGCATGCCCTAGTCTATCTATAATTCCAGTAATCTCTGTGTGTGTGTGTGTCTGTGTGTGTGTGTGTGTGTGTGTGTGTGTTTGTCTGTGACCGCTGTTTCTCGACAACCACGGGTCCGATATACTTGAAACTTGCCAGGTATATTGCTGGGGACCTGAGGATGTGCCTTTTCAAGGTTTCATATTAATCGGAGAAGTAGTTACCGAGCTATGGCGATTTAGCCGTTCGCCGTTCGCTTTGGCTTTGCGAATGGACCAAACCATTCATGTAAATAGAGGGGGGGGGGTTCTGTGGTCATTCGCTTTGGCTTTGCGAATGGACCAAACCATTTCATGTAAATAGAGGGGGGGGTTCTGTGGTCGTTACTGCCACGCGGTTTGGAATGTTTTTCCGAACGGGCACCCACGTACGGGCACGTCCTAGTCTATCTATAATTCCAGTAATCTCTGTGTGTGTGTTTGTCTGTGTGTATGTCTGTGTGTCTGTGACCGCTGTTTCTCGACAACCACGGGTCCGATATACTTTAACCTTGCCAGGTATATTGCTGGGGACCTGAGGATGTGCCTTTTCAAGGTTTCATATTAATCGGAGAAGTAGTTACCGAGCTATGTCCAAAAAACGATTCAACCAATCAGAGAGCAGCGAGCTATCACGTGTGCCGAACGTGCCGAACAGACTCTGCCTCGGACGGCACATTTGAGAGCGTATTCATTTATTTCACGTTGGCAAACTATGTTGGCGTTAAACTATGTTTTAAAACTAATTAAAACTAATTTGCGATTCATCGTAACTGCGATATGCGACCTTCCGGACAGTCAAATGAGGACGTCACTTCCGGACTTACGGATAGTCATAGTGACGACGTACTGATGCTGAACGTGGCGAGCAGACGCTGTAAGGTACGATCGATTGTAGTACACGTTTATAATAACTCTGCCGATACAGGCCCGATTAACTGCAGCGCCATCCGAGCTGCGGCGTCGGGACGATACATTCATTGTACGGTCACATCACGCACTTACGGGCACGCCCATGGGCCCATGGGCACGCCCATGCATGCATGGGCGAAGACATTTTTTTAATTTTTTTTGGCAAGGAACGGGCACCCACGTACGGGCACGTCCTAGTCTATCTATAATTCCAGTAATCTCTGTGTGTGTGTGTGTGTCTGTGTGTCTGTGTGTTTGTTTGTCTGTGACCGCTGTTTCTCGACAACCACGGGTCCGATATACTTGAAACTTGCCAGGTATATTGCTGGGGACCTGAGGATGTGCCTTTTCAAGGTTTCATATTAATCGGACAAGTAGTTACCGAGCTATGGCGATTTCTTTACCAAACTCCGCAAGCCGTTCGCTTTGGACCAAACCATTTCATGTAAATAGAGGGGGGGATTGTCACCGTACTCGCAAGCCGTTCGCTTTGGACCAAACCATTTCATGTAAATAGAGGGGGGGATTGTCACCGTACTCGCAAGCCGTTCGCTTTGGCTTTGCGAATGGACCAAACCATTTCATGTAAATAGAGGGGGGGGATATAATTTTAGATATATATATATAGTACAGGCATGCCCTAGTATATACAACAACAACAACAGGCATTTTAAAGGCCATTTTCTCTGCAAGAGTGGGGGTTAGCCTTGCGGTCCCCATGACAATGTTCTCCATTTTGCCATATTTTCTGCATCTCCCCTTGTTAACCCCCTTGCCAGCATTTCTTCTTCGACCATCTTTAGCCAAGTCTTTCTCGGTCTTCCCCGTCCTCTACTTCCTTCTACATTCATTTCCATCACTCTTCTCAACCAGTCACTTTCATCCTTCCTCAACACATGACCAAACCATCTCAAACTGTTTCTCTTCACAGCATCCATCACAGGCTCTATTCCCATCATCTTTCGCCATTCATCATTTGTCTTCATCTCTCTCAACGATACTCCACACATCCACCGAACCATTCGCATTTCCACCCTTTCCAGCCTTCGTTGCTGCTGTACGTTCATTACCCATGTCTCGCTCCCATAAATCATAACACTTCTCACACATGCAGCATACACCTTTCCCTTCAGCTTCAATGACACTCCCCTCCTCGTCAGCACGCCACTCAGTTCCCGAAACTTCTTCCATGCACATCTCACTCCAGCATCCGTTGCCGAGTCTGATCCACCTTCTCCATTCAGCATGTCCCCGAGGTAACAAAATGTTTTCACACCTTCAAGCTTCACGCCATCTCCAAGATCCAACTCAACATTTCCTCCATCTGCAGCTCCCTCTGTGCACACCTTACACTTGAATGTAGCTGCCACACTGGTTAATGACCCTCTCAAACCACTACATTTTTGACGAACCCACTCAGCGCACATTGTACATTGAATGGAATTCACTCCGACACCCTTCCTGCACACAGCACACGGCCACTTCCCCGTTCTTTCCACCTCACCACATGCTTTACCACTTGCCATCACCTTCGTCTTTCTGATATTCACCTTCAGACCTTTTGTCTCCATACATTCCTTCCACTTGTTCATCTTCTCCTTCAGTCCATCCATACTTTCTGCAATTAACACCAGATAATCTGCATTCAACAACTCCCACGGTAAACCCTCCTTTACGTTCTGAGCCAGCAACTCCATCACAGCTACAAATAGTAGTGGACTTAGTACCGACCCCTGATGCACTCCCACCTTCACCTCAAACTCACCACTGTTCCCGTGCTTCGTCCTTACAGCTGTGAGCGCTCATTTGTACATTGCCATCACTACTCTGACCAACCATTCCTCCACTCCTAACTTCCTCAATGCCCATGTCAATACTTCGCGTGGAACCATATCGAATGCTTTCTCCAGATCAACAAACCCAAGAAACAACTTCTTCCTCTTCTCCATGTACTTCTCCTGCAACTGCCTCACAATAAAAAGCACGTCTGTCGTTCCTCTTCCTGGCATAAATCCAAACTGCATTTCGTCAATCTTCACTTTCTTCCTTATCCTCCTCTCCAACACCCTTTCCAATACCTTCATTCCATGCTCCAATAACTTTATCGCTCGATACGAGCCACAGTCCAGAGGGTCACCTTTCCCCTTGTATAGAGGGACGAGGGTACTCAGTTCCAAATCCACTGGAATGCAGCTTTCTTTCACCACCAGATTGCAGATCTCTGTCATTCTCTTCACACCCCAATTTCCAGCTGCCTTCAACATATCTCCCACAACTCCCGTCGGCCCTCCGCTTTTCTACTCTTCATTGCTTTTATCGCTTCCTCAACTTCCTACTCGGTTATCTTCTCTGCCGGTCCTAAAACTGGGTTACTCTCTATGTTGCCATCCCATTCATTCTCTGCATTCAACAGCATTTCCATATATCTCTTCCATCTTCCTTTAATTCCATCTGGGTCAACAACGATTTGTCCCATTTCATCCTTCAAGCAATTCACCCCCATCACATCGCACCTCTCTTTCGCTGTCTGCTTTGCAATCCTGAATACCGCTCTCTGACCCTCTTCCAAATCCAAGCGTTCTCCAAACATTTTCCGACATGCCTCCTGCGCCTTTGCTACCTCTTTCTTTGCAGCCTTCTTGGCTGCCTTATAACTTTCATGCTCTGCTCTTTCTGCTCCCGTCCCCTTCACCTTCTGCCACTCCTTGAACATCTTCCTCTTCTCGTCAATCCTCTTTCCAACTTCATCATCCCACCACCATGTTTCCGAGTGCCTCGGTGGTCCTTTTGTCCATCCACATACCTCACCAACGGCTCCCAACAGACTATCTTTCATTGACATCCAACCACTTTCAAGCTCAACCACATCATTCTCTTCCCTACTCAGCCTCTCTTTTAATGCCTCCCTCACTGTCACCTCTTTCAACCTCCACACCTTCATTCTCGGTTGGTACTTCACCCGCCGAGCTCTCCTCGCACCTTTCACCCTTATGTCGCAGACAACCAAGTGGTGTTGTGAAACAGCCTCCTCCCCCGGGATCACCTTTGTGTCCCGAAGGTGCCCCCTTTCTTGCCTACGCACCATCAGGTAGTCAACGGTTGTCGTTCACCCACCTGACGTGTATGTAACAAGCTTATTATCCCCTTTCTGGAACTGAGTATTACAAATCAACAAATCAGCTCCATCAGCAAACTCCAAAAGCCTTTCACCTTCTCCATTTCTCACACCATATCCGTAACCCCCATGAACTCCCTCAAAACCGTCCATACTCCTTCCCACATGTCCATTTAGGTCTCCTACTACCACAACAACTTCCTCATCTTTCACGTTTTCCATCAGCTTCTCTATTGCACACCAGAACTTGTCCTTCTCTTCATCGCTCCGACCAACCTACGGAGCATATCCCGAGATGACGTTCACCAAGAGCTTTCCAATCATCATTTTCACCATCATCAACCTTTCACTCACTCTCCTCACACTCACCACACTGTCTACAAACTCCTCAGAAAACAGGACATTAACACCGTGCTCGCCTTCTGGGCACCCTTGCCACACAAACTTGGATTTCTGTCCCTGCCTACCCTTCACCATTCTCACACCACTTCCCTTCCATCTCGTCTCCTGCACACAACATATGTCCACTCTTCTTCTGACCAATACATCCACCACTTCTCCTGATCTCCCTGTCATTGTCCCTACATTCCATGTCCCAAACCTCAGAATCCGATCTCCGCGTCGGGCATCAGATGTTTCGTCGTCATAAATGGAGTGATTTCCACCCTTGCTACGATCGGGTTCCCCACCTTGAGTTTTGACGAGAGGGCGTGAGGTCCCCCACGGGGTACTTCGGGCTGTACCCTGCCCATATGTACCGTTAAGCGCAAAATTATTCATACCCTTACCAAATTCGGAGTATTTTGAATCGTGTTATTTGAGAAATGAGTTACTTGTGGCTTACGTTACATAAGAATGTGACAAACAGCTGAAAGAATCACTGCAAGAGACATTTCAAGAAATACATTGTTTCGGCGGTATTTTATTGACAGATTTACCAAAAATGTCATGTCCAGAATTATTCATACCCTTGCTTAGATCAGTTCAAAGTCACATTCAGTAATCAACGAAAAATTCTCTGTTTGTGATCACAGCCTCCAAACGGTTCTTATACTTCCTCACAAGGTTTTTGCATGTCTCTACAGGGATTTTGGCCCACTCCTCCTTCGCGAAGGTCTCCAGGTCTTTGAGGTTGGAAGGCTTCCTTGCCATCATTCGTGTCTTGAGCTCCCTCCACAGATTCTCGATTGGGTTGAGGTCCGGACTTTGGCTTGGCCACTCTAGAACGTCTACATCATTATCCCGGAACCATTTCTTGACTGACTTGGCGGTATGTTTTGGATCGTTGTCCTGCTGATGCGTCCAATGCTGCCCGAGGTGAAGTTGCTCTGCGGACTGTTTGATGTTTTCCTCAAGGATCTTGATGTACTGCTCCTTTTTGATGATGCCATCCACTTTGACGAGATTGCCGGGCCCACTGGCTGAGAAACATCCCCAAAGCATTATGCTCCCGCCTCCATACTTGACGGTCGGGGACTGTGTTATTCGGGTTGTATGCTTTACCTTTTTTTCGCCAAACGAAAGCAACATCTCTGTGCCCGAAAAGCTCCATTTTTGTCTCATCCGACCACAGAACCGATGACCAAAAGCTTGGATCTTTGTCCAGGTGTGCTCTTGCAAATGCCAGACGAGTTTCTCTATGCCTCTGTTTCAGGAGTGGAGTCTTTCTTGGTCGGCGTCCATGGAGTCCCCCCTTGTGCAACGTCCGCTGGAGTGTCTGCCTTGATATCTTGGTCCCAGACTCACCAAGGTTGTTCAGGAGAGCCTTGATGGTGATCCGTGGATTGTTGTTGGCCTCTCGCCATACTTTTCTTGCCAGACGAGGTGACACCTTTGGCTTCCGACCACGTGCTTCAATGTTTTTTACAGTGTGGAACTCCTTGTACTTCCTAATTATGCTTTGTATGGTGGCAACTGGCACTCGGAATTGCTTCGAAATAGCTTTGTAGCCTTTCCCCTCCTTGTGAGCATTCACAATGCACAACCGAAGGTCCTCACCGAGTTCTTTCTTTTTCGCCATGCTGACTATGAACTGAGAATGATTGCATCAGCTCCCCTTAATTTATCTATCTATAATTCCAGCAATCTCTGCGTGTGTGTGTGTGTGTCTGTGTGTGTGTTTGTTTGTCTGTGACCGCTGTTTCTCGACAACCACGGGTCCGATATACTTGAAACTTGCCAGGTATATTGCTGGGGACCCGAGGATGTGCCTTTTCAAGGTTTCATATTAATCGGACAAGTAGTTAGCGAGCTATGTCCAAAAAACGATTCAACCAATCAGAGAGCAGCGAGCTATCACGTGTGCCGAACGTGGCGAACAGACTCTGCCTCGGACGGCACATTTGAGAGCGTATTCATTTATTTCACGTTGGCAAACTATGTTGGCGTTAAACTATGTTTTAAAACTAAATAAAACTAATTTGCGATTCATCGTAACTGCGATTTGCGACCTTCCGGACAGTGAAGACTTCACTTCCGGCAGCCAATCACAGAACGCGTTGTTGCGAGCCGAGCCGAGCGCGTGCGCCATTACGGTTCGTAATTCGATTTCTTCCGGAGAAAATAATAATTTCTCGATTTCTTATGCGCATTATTTCTCCCAGAGCGAAGGGCGGAAGCGAAGAGCGTTGTTTTTTTTGTTTACGGGCGTACGGGCGTACGGGCGGGGTAGAGCGTACGGGTAGCGTTTTTTTTTTTTTTTGGCAAGGAACGGGCACCCACGTACGGGCATGCCCTAGTAGTCTAAAAGCAGAGTGCTGTTCTATAACATTCCTCGCTGTACATTCAATAGACCACATTTGTATTGTATTCAGATTTTATGCACACATCTTGGAATAATTGCATAACATTATAAAGAATCTGAGGAATGTCAAAAGAATGTGCATTATCACAAACATTGGCCTCAATTCTGAGACATGGTATGGGGTATGAATAATTTTAGACAGGCATAAAAACAAAAACTATTAACATTAATTGTTATGCCAATAATGTTGAGCCAAAATATAATGTGGATTTGTTCATGCCAACTAAATGTCCTTGCCTGAAGTGAAAGTTCCACCACTTTAGCTTGTAAGTATGAGATAAATGCAAAAACCTCAGATTTTTCATCGGGTATGAATCATTTTGGGCTTAACTGTAGTTGTAATTGTCATGGTTCTCTTTTTGAGGCAATGTTTTTATGGCCGGATGCCCTTCCTGACGCCAACCCTCTTAGTCGCCTCTTACGATATGCAGGGATACGGTGTACCTATTCTAAACCGGGGTACACACCGGGTTATATATATATATATCAGGAATATCATGGTCAGTCGTCAACACAACATGTCCTACATATCCAGCATGGCTCACACATGTCTGGCATATTTGGCATATTAAATAGACTTGGTCATAACTCATAAGGTCCAAATCATCAGCACAACTCACATCCGACCGAGGCGATCAGCGCGTATAATGCAATGCACACTGTCCATGGTACCCATACCACACGATCGGCACGTAAAGGGGTACGAACGTACCGTTGTCCTCATACACCATCCCGATGGTCCCCCCGGTATTTATGACCAGCACCCGGGCCTCTCGCTCGCTCTCGCTCCACGAACGGGACACCTGACTCCATCGGCGGCTCCTCCGAAATCCCGTTAAACAGGAACTCGAGGGGCACGGGGACATTCCGAAAGAAGATTCTCCATCGGCCATTACCTTGAGAGGTTTAAGGCTAAGCAGGAAGACTAGACGAAGGACGGAGACCGCGATCCGCAGCAGTTCACATTCACTCAATGGGAATTCGCCTCCGACTTGTCCTTATGAATGGGAAGCGCCAGAACCTCGAACGAAGCCACAACCTCTGTCTGTGCTCTAGAAACCAGAACCTCTGTCTGCGGTATCGGGGGTTGGCCTCTTCTTCCTTCCCACTTTAATTGTGTTCATAACTTATTCATTTCAGTTTCTACTTTAATTATCTATTTTGTTTATAGTTAGACAGGTTTTTTGGGGAAGTATTCCAAATAAATTTAAACAAAGGCTCGTTCTAAATAACTAACCAAAGATTATTTTATGGGAGAATAGCTAACAGTGGATAAGAAACTTCTGTCTGCTGTGTGTTATTCGCTAGTGTTTCACAGAGGTTTGTTAACTTCAATGAAAGGTTAACGTTTCTCCTTACGCCCCGCCCCAAGGGTGGGGAGTTGGGTGGGCGTGGTCTTGGGGGAGGGGCTAGCATGCAGTGAGTTATTATCTCAGCCACCTCAGGTGGACGTTATGCTTTCACCCTTGTCTGTCTGTCTGTCTGTGACCCGGATATCTCAATAAGTTATGGACACATTCGGACGAAGCTTGATGGACAGGTTGGGTTTGTGACAAGGTCGAAATTATTCAATTTTGGTGAAGATCCCAATACAGATGTGGATACGAGAATTATTTAATTTTTAAAATGACTTCATTCTTGATTGTTTGGGTGAAAATCGATATATAGCATGATATTCAAAAAAGTTGTGGATGACTTATTACAAGCTTTGGTGTATGAGTTGGTAAGTGACAATCACAAGGCAATTCGATTTTGGGTCAAGTCTGGATCGAGATTCGGTCTATCAGTCGGATACAAAGCGAAAACTGTTCACCTGGCGGAGGTACGCACTCTGCAGAGTGCCAGTCTGGTTAGAATGGTCTGTCTGTCTCTCTGTGTGTGTCTGTGTCTGTCTGGGCCATAACCTTTTTAATAGTTGAGCTATTATCATCAAATTTTCAACAAAGCTTTATTATGATATGGATACGGCAAATTGACAATTTGGTCGAAAGGTCAAAGGTCAGCGTCACATAAATCATCAATTTTCATCAGATTGACCTGAAATTTTAAGAACTTGCATATTGGGTCACTCAATTGGTTCACCAATCAAAAGCTAGAAGGTGATTTTTTTTTTTTTAGATCAAAAGGTCAACGGTCAGCTTCACATAAATCATCAATTTTCATCAGATTGACCTGAAATTTTAAGAACTTGCATATTGGGTCACTCAATTGGTTCACCAATCAAAAGCTAGAAGGTGATTGTTTTTTTTTTTTTAGATCAAAAGGTCAAAGGTCCAGGTTCACATAAATCATCCATTTTCATCTAGTTAACCTGAAATTTCACCTTACCATTTGAGTTTTGTCAAGAAATTTTCAACAAACTTTATTATTAGAATATGGAGTAGGCAAATTAATAATTTGGTCAAAAGATGAAAAGGTCAAAGGCCAGCATCACATAAATCATCCATTTTCATCAGATTGACCTGAAATTTTAAGAATTTGCATATTGTGTCACTGAATTGGTTCACCAATCAAAAGTTAGAAGCCAATTGTTTTATTTTTTGATCAAAAGGTCAAAGTTCAAGGTTACCTAAAATCGACAATTTTCACCTGATTGACCTGAAATTTAAAGAATTTGCATATTGGGTCACATAATTGGGTCACCAATCAAAAGCTAGAAGCCAATTGTTTTATTTTTTTGATCAAAAGGTCAAAGTTCAAGGTTACCTAAAATCGACAATTTTCACCTGATTGACCTGAAATTTAAAGAATTTGCATATTGGGTCACATAATTGGTTCACCAATCAAAAGCTAGAAGCCGATTGTTGTTTTTTTCGATCAAAAGGTCAAAGTTCAAGGTTACCTAAAATCGACAATTTTCACCTGATTGACCTGAAATTTAAACAATTTGCATATTGGGTCAAATAATTGGTTCACCAATCAAAAGCTAGAAGCCGATTGTTTTTTTTTTCGATCAAAAGGTCAAAGTTCAAGGTTACCTAAAATCGACAATTTTCACCTTATTGACCTGAAATTTAAAGAATTTGCATATTGGGTCACATAATTGGTTCACCAATAAAAAGATAAAAGCTGAGATCTAAAGCTCAAAGGTGAAGGCTGCATAAAATCGTCAAAAATATATATATTTTTTTGTTTTGTTATGTTGAGCATACAGAAGAAGAAGATGTCTGAATACAAACGTTCACGGACGGGCTTTGCATTTTCAGATGCTTTCTAGTTACATCTGTAGTATTTATAGGTTAGACATAGTGTGTAACTAGTTTCGATCATCTTTTTCCATTGGTTAGACACAGTGTGTAACGAGTGACGGGGATTTCAACCTGATCACCATTTTGTTATGGTTAAACATGAGGCAACGTTCCACTTGCAGCATCGCTCGGCCGTTTTGATTACCAAGTGGAGAATTGGGAAGCACAATCTTTATCAGAGAAGGTAAAGTGGGATTTGGACTCAAGGCCCTACCTAAAATAAGTGTAGCAACTCTTGGGTATATGTATATATATATATATATATATATATATATTGTTGCGGATATGGGATTTGGCCTCCATCCATATCCGCTTGTAAATATTCCCCTATTTCCCCAATACTCCCCAACTATCCCCAATCCCCCATTCCCTAGTCCCATTGTCTGTAAACAACACTCTGTAGCCCCGACCTTCCCCTTTTTCCCCCATTAAATGTCGTGCCCAGGTTCACCGCATCTCACGTAGACAACTATAGGACATCTTGCTAGTTATTCTTAGTCTATGTCAGTTAAGGACTCGTTTCCATTAATTCTGACTCTTCGTTGCACCAGAATGTGATTGTATGGCACCAGTAGTGAGTTTAGGACTTCCCAATACCTCCCCGCATCTCTTCCTCATGGAACTACAACAACAACAACAACTACAACAACAGCGGGGGCGGCGCGGCGGCGGCGCGGGGAGTGTGCGTCCTCACTCCGGCTTGGTTAGCCGCCATTGCCCATGTGCTCCGACGGGGTTACCACACAGGGGCTGACTGTCAGCTCCTCGTCAAGGGCGGAGCCCGGTAACCCCCCCGCACCCAATAAGAAGCGGCGGACCGATTCCATCTGTGGCGGAGCTAACGAGCCGAGGGCGTGTCACTCCCCGCTGGATATACGCAGCCACTTACCGGAGGTGACGTCAGATGCGCCTGAGCTTGGAGAGAAAAGGACGCCACCTCCAGCGCGACGATACCTCCCCGCATCTCTAGACCGGACCGGGTCGATTCTGCCCCTGAGCCAAGGTGCACCTTGAGCTACCGACTGCCTGTCCTTCCCAGCCATCAATCCCTGTGTGAGTCAGTCTTGTCCCGTTTGTCTGTGGTCTGTCGGGAATAAGATAAGACCGTGTATAAGTGCTTATCTTTCTGTGCTGTACCTCTGTGCCGTGTAATCTAAACATTCTGCAAACCCATATTATAACCTCCTCCGGAGGTCTTGAGAACTGTACCCCTGGTGTCGTGTCATTTAACCCAGCCGTTGTGTCCTTTCCTTCATTGATCTAGCGTAGCGCGATTCGGCCAACGTTCGAGTATAATCGGGTAACTTGTGCGAACACGGCGGCCATTCCGCTCGGCCCAGCATAACATCTTAATAAGTCGTGTCCGTAACAATTGGTGTCGGGAAGTGGGATCGGTCCCGGAGCGCGTTTCACGCGCTCGAAATTATAACGGCGAAATTTGATTGTGTTTAAAAAAAAAAAAAAACCCGAATTTTGAAAGTCGCGCTATGGCGGATCAAGACGGCTGGGTTCCGGTAGAGGAGAGTGAGGCAGGGTCGATCCAGGACCAAAATGAGGGACATGAGGAGAGCGAAGCAGTGAGGGTGGCAGGTTCGCAAAATAGCGTCGTCGCGCACGAGGTTACGGGCGCGCAAAATGGCGCCTCGCACATGGCCACGGCGACCGCGCCCGCGACCGTGGTAGCGCCACCGGTGGATTTGAACCTTTTTTTATGCAAATGACGGCCCTTATGGAAAAGAATAGTGAGCAATTGGGAGACCAAATTAGAGGTTTGAAAAGCAGTATGGGACAAATGGGGTACCGGATGGATGCTCAGAGTGAGCAATTGGGGGTAATGGGAAACCAAATGGGGGTAATGAGGGACGAAGCGAGGGGTACCGGTGAGGGATTAGACAAGAAATTAGAGGGGTTAGACAATGGGATAGAAGGGGTGAAACATGGGTTAATGGGGGTGGAAAATAGAATGGCTGCCCAGGAGAATCAGATAGAGGGAGTGAAAAAGGGGTTAGAGGGGTTAGAAAACAGTATGGAAGGCAAATTGAGGGACATGAGGGACCAAGCGGAAAGGGAAGTTAAACAAATGGGGCAGCAGATAGAGGGGGTCAGAATGGGGGTAGAAACTAAACTGGATGCTCACAGGGAGGAAATGGAGCAGATGAGGGTGGCATCTGGGCAGGAGATGCAAGTGATGGGAGAAGAGATCAGAAGAGGGGTGAGTGAGGAGGTCGGAGGAGTGCGCGAGGAGGTGAGGCACTGTAAGGAGCGCATGGAGAAGGAGGTGAGAAAGGGGACTGTAAAATTGCAAGGTGGTATAGAGGAGTTGACGCTGGGAGTAGAACAACTGACAGTGGGACAAAAGGAGTTGGGGGACCAGGTAAAGAAGAACACAGCGGTAATAGAGGGTTTAAAATCGACACAGAAGGAGATGAAAAAGGACGTAGGGGTAATTAAAAAAGAGTGTCAGACGGTACATGAGGACCTGACGAGGAAAATGGACAAGGTGGTCGAGGTGATGGAGGTTAAAGAGCGGGAGGTGCGGGAGCACATAGAAAAAAATAAAGTGGAGTTAGAGGAAGAACTTAAAGGGGCGCACGAGGAGATGAAGGAGGTGAAGCAGAAATTAGAAGAAGTGGAAGAAGGGGTGAGCGAAATTAAGAAGCGACGGAGAGAGGATAAGAAAGAGATAAAGGAGGAAGTAAAAGAATTGGTCCAAAGTCTGTGTTCGGATCGTGATGATGTGCTCATTAACCGGATGAGGGATTCGCAGGTGATGGAGGAGAAGCGAAGAGAAAGAGGACCCGGTGTAAGTGGTGACCAATATGGTCGTGCGTATGATGCGCCAGGTGATTTAATAAGCTTGGGGGTCGAGATAGACCCGGATGTTCGTGAGAGGCCAAGAGTGAGGTGTATGGCTGGTCCGGAGGGTATGGAACGAGAGGTGCGAGGTGTGGGTGAGCAAGGTTGTGGTGGTATGGAATGGGTAGCTGGTTGCGGAAGTGTGACCCATGCATCGACACCAACAGGGGTAGTTGTTAGAGGGACAGGGGAGGCACGAGAGCCCCTTGGGGGTAATGTACTGTGGGGGCCCGGCCGGTTCGGCCCCGCGCTGACCCCGCAAGGGGCGACGCACGGGGTCCGGCAGGCGGGCAACGACTCGCATACGAGGTGGTCCCACAAGGTCCCACTCGCGCCGTATGACGGCAAGAGTGATTTACGCGCGTACCTGGCGCAGTTTGACTGTGTGTGTAAGGGCAACGGTTGGGGTGAGGACGAAGGTGGAGTAGACCTGGTGGCCGCATTGCGCGGCGCGGCGGCGGAGGTGCTGACGGCATTACCAGCGGGTGCTCTCACCCTGCCAGCCCTCCGCGACGCCCTAATTAATCGATTCGGCATTGAACAGCAGAGCGAGCTTGTTAAAGCTCAGCTCGCGCTGCGAAAACGCAAGCCCCAGGAAGCCATCGGGGAACTTGCCCACGACATTCGCCGCGCAGTGGGGATCGCACATGCTAGCATGGCAGCGGATTCCCGGGAAAGCCTGGCGCTGGACCATTTTATCCAGGCCCTCCCGGATATTGAGCTCTGGCAACAGCTCGCCATGTGGCGCCCGCAGACTCTGAGCCAGGCGGCTGACGCTGCGGCCCGTTGGGAAGCAGCGAGGCCCCTGGCCCGGGGGAGCGAGCGTCACGCAATGGCGGTCTGCCAGGTGGGACCTCCGATGGAGGGCGGACCCCTTAGGGGGCCCGCCCCCGACGTGAGTCCTGACCTGGCGGGCATGGTCCGGAGGCTGGTGGACCAGCGCCTGGCGGGACCTGGACCATGGCAGGCGGCCCCGGAGGTGGCCCGCGGTGGACCACGAGCTGGTAATCCAATTCGGACCTTCGGGGGGGGGGGGAAATTTGGAATTCCGGAGACAAGCACCTTATCAGGTGAGGTGCTATACTTGCAACCGTCTGGGTCACCTGGCGCGGCACTGTCGAGCCACGCGCCGGGATGATCCCCGGCGGTTGAGGTCCTCAACTCCGCCCAGGGGGGAGCGGGTTAGCCTACCCCAGACACCCCCCCCCCCCCCCCCCCGCCAGACCCCGGGAAACTAGAAGGTGTCGGGCACGTAGGGCGGTGTTCGGCAGAAGAGGATGGAGGAGAGCCCTCATTGACGCGACAGGTCATTTATTGTGGCCAAATTGGAACCGGTAGCCTGACAATCAGATGCAAAATTGCCGGCGTGGGGCTAGACGCCGTAGTGGACACAGGAGCTAGCGCCACGATCATCAGCCCTGTGGTCCTTAATTCGAGTGCAGACGGCTGGGATAAAATCCAGCGCCTGCAAAATTATAGTTTGCAACTTGCTACCGGGGTAACGGCCCCGATCATAGGGCGTGGTTCTGTGACCCTCAAGTTAGGGTCGGTAAGGAGGGAGATAGATGTTTGGGTGGCGGAGGTGTGCGACCCATGTTTAATAGGGTTGGATTTGTTGACTGCCAGTGGTTGTAAAATCGACTTGTGCCGGGGGATCCTGCAGGTGGGAGTAGAAGAGCTGCCGTTAGGGGGAGTGAGCACGGCCGAGAGAGCGGAGCTGGAGGCTTCCGAGGCCGTGACCATTCCCCCAAGGGCCGAGGCGATAGTGCCGGCCCGGTGGGCAGCTCGCCCAACATGGCAGGAGTCCTGCGGCCTGGTCGAACCGGTGGCAGCGCAGTCCATACCGGGTTTAATCGTGGGCCGCACCCTTGTAAAAACGTACGGACCGGTAGTGGCCGTCCGAGTAATAAATATAAGTACAGAACCACGCACTATAGTAAGGGGCACGAGGGTAGCTGGCTGCACCCCAGTTGAGGAAGTCGCGACAGTGAGGGGCGAGAACGTCCAGCCGAGCCGGCCCCGGGGGGAGCCTTCAATAAGAAGTAGGAATTGGCCCGATCCCATTTGCGAGATGGTAAATCGTAGTAGCGTAGAGTTGGGAGGTACCCAGAGGGAGGCCTTACACAAACTGGTTGGGTCCCATTTGGACCTCTTCTCCCTGTCCACCGAGGATATTGGACGTACGGGCCTGGTGAAACATCAGATCCACACCGGTGAGGCCCGGCCTATTCGTCAGGCCGCCCGACGGCTCCCTTGGAGCAAGAGGGCGGAAGCTGACGAGCAGGTTGAAAAAATGCTCGACGCAGGCGTGATCGAGCCCTCGGGAAGTCCTTGGATGTCACCTGTTGTGCTGGTCAAAAAGAAGGATGGGACCACGCGGTTCTGCGTGGACTATCGCCAGCTAAACAACGTGACACTCAAGGACTCATATCCCCTGCCAAGGATTGATGACACCCTCGATGCCGTTGCGGGCTCAAATTGGTTCTCAACTTTGGACCTCAAGAGTGGGTATTGGCAGGTGGAGATGGATAGGGCAGGGAAGGAGAAAACTGCATTTTCCACAGGTAAGGGACTGTATCAGTTTACTGTGATGCCGTTTGGTTTGTGTAACGCCCCCGCCACCTTTGAAAGATTGATGGAACATGTACTAGGCGGCATGCCATGGCAATCATGCCTGGTGTACCTGGATGACGTCCTAGTACATGCCAAGACCTTCCCCCAGGCGGTAGCTAATTTGGACCAGGTGTTCGGGTGCCTCAGACAGGCAGGGTTGAAGCTGAACCCGAGTAAGTGCACTTTGTTTGCCAAGGAGGTGGCCTATTTAGGCCACGTCATCGGTTGTGAGGGGGTAAAAACGGACCCAGACAAAATTAAAGCGGTAGAGGAGTGGCCCGCACCACGTACCATCAAAGAGGTGCGGGGATTTTTGGGACTCTGCTCCTACTACCGGCGCTTTGTGGCGAAATTTGCGGAGTTGGCCCGTCCCCTCCACCGGCTTACGGAGAAGGGGACGCGATTTAATTGGACACGGGAGTGCCACGAGGCCTTCCAAAAATTGAAGGGGTGTCTAACATCCGCACCCCTTCTAGCTTACCCTACTAGCAACGGGGCATTTACCCTGGACACGGATGCGAGCCAGGAAGGATTGGGCGCAGTTTTGTCTCAGACACAGGAGGGCGTGGAGAGAGTGATTGGTTACTATAGTCGGGCCTTAAGTAGGCCCGAGCTAAATTATTGCGTCACTCGCAAAGAGTTATTGGCTATGCTGGCTGCCATGAACCATTTCCACCCGTACTTGTACGGGCGGAAATTTTTGGTTAGAACTGACCATTCCTCCTTGCAATGGCTCCTTCGGTTCAAGGAACCAGAGGGCCAAATTGCAAGGTGGTTGGAAAAGTTGCAGCAGTACGATTTTGATGTGGCCCATAGGGCCGGGAAGGCCCATGGTAATGCGGACGCACTCTCTCGGCGTCCTTGTCTGGGGGAAAACTGCAAATTTTGTGCGAGACACGAGGAGAGGGAACAATTGGGCGATTCGGACCCGACCCTCGTTGTCCGGGCAACCCGGGTGAGAGGGCCAATTTTGCCACTAACCGCAGATGAGGAATTCGGAACGTTGGCTTGGAGCACGGCCCAGCAGGAGGATCCTGTTCTGGGGCCGGTGTTCCAATGGGTCAAATTGGGGCAAAGACCTAATGGGGAAGAGGTCACCCCCCTCGGGGCACAGACCAAGGCATATTGGGCTCAGTGGAAAACCCTGGAATTGAAGGATAACATCTTGTATCGCAAGTGGGTGGAGGTTCCCTCTGATAAAACTTCCTGGCTGGTGGTAGTCCCAAATAAATTTAAGACCGATATATTGCAACAGGTGCATGGTACCCGCCCCGGCGGCCATTTGGGCAGGACAAAGACGACATCGCAGGTACGCCGGAGGTTTTATTGGGTGAATATGGGGCGCGACATACAGGACTGGTGTCGGAGATGCGACGCCTGTACTGCCAAAAAGGGACCAGCACGGAGGATGAGGGCCCCCCTTCAATTACACCAGGTGGGGGCCCCCCTAGAGCGGGTGGCCATGGATATCCTAGGCCCACTACCCCGCACCCGCCTAGGTAATAAGTACATCCTCGTTGTGATGGACTACTTCACCAAGTGGCCGGAGGCCTACGCCCTCCCCAACCAAGAAGCAGGGGTGGTAGCGCAGGCCTTCGTGGAAGGATTTGTGTGCCAGCATGGGATTCCACAGGAGTTGCACACCGACCAGGGACGAAATTTTGAGAGCAAATTGCTAAAAGATGTGTGCAGTCTCCTGTCAATTCGGAAAACCAGAACAACGCCTTTAAGACCTCAATCTGATGGGATGGTGGAGAGATTCAACCGAACTCTAATCCAACAACTGGCACTGTTCACCGCCACCCGTCAGGATGACTGGGACGAACATCTCCCTTATTTGCTCATGGCCTACCGAACCAGCCAGCACGGGGCCACCGCATGCAGTCCAGCGTTGCTTATGTATGGGCTCCCGCCGACTTGCTATGCGGTCCCGTGCCAGACACAGTGGTTAACCCGCCGAGGGAGGGGTACGCACGTCACCTAGAGGAAGGCATGGAGCTAGTCCATGCCTTCGCCCGCCGCCAATTCCATCTGGCGGGGGAAAAGATGAAGCGCAGGTACGACCACCGGAGCCAGGGGAGTCAGTACACTCCGGGGATGAAGATTTGGTTCTTCAATCCCCGGAGGAGGAAGGGTAGGTGCCCGAAACTCACCTCTCCCTGGCAAGGCCCGGGGGTCGTCCTGTCGCAAGTCTGTGACGTGGTAGTAAAAATCAAAATGGGGCCACGAGCCCTCCCTCGGATCGTCCACGCCGACCGGATAAGGCCTTACACCGGCGAGCAGGCGCCCCCGTGGATTGCCTCGGCTTTAGATGCCGAGGCGGGACCCAGTACCTCTGAATAAGGGGGGCTTATTAGTGCCAGAGGACTGGGGGATTGATGAGCGATGGGCCCGGTGGGTAAGGGTGGCATCCCTGCCACCCTTCCCATAGTGGGGCAAATGCGCTATAGCTTATGGGGGTGTATGGCAGTGAAAACTAGCCCGGGTGGGTTAGGTTATATTGTGTGTAGGGATCTAGCGAAGATGACATTAGGTAACGTTAAGGTTTAGCTAGTGACCGATACCTGTAGTGGGGACGCAGGTAGATTAGAGTGGATGATAATGACGAGGGAGCGCAATAGTTTAAAGGGACGACTGAGAAGCGCAAGTTTCAGAGGGGAGTAGTTAGATGAGATGATGCTGTGTGAGAACTGGACAGGTGTGTGGAGCAGTGAGGGAGTAGTGAGTGTTGTGGATCAGTGCGAATGCGCTTTGGGGAGAGAAGGGTGCAGGTGGCACCAGGTGTGAGAGCACAGGTGTGCAAGTACAGGTGTGTGGAATATATGGAGCAGAGAATGAGTGGTGTGGAGAGAGTTGGAGTAAGTGGTACGGAGTGGTGTGCATGGTGCGAAGGTGTGGATGGGGGAAGAGTGGACCCCTTTCACGAGTACCCGGGGCGGGTAGTGTAAGTGTTAGCTAGAGGGTATAGGTAAATTGTGGTTGGATATTGGCATTTGTGGTGCGGTTGCAGAATGGTATTGTGGATGGGTGCATTAGTGTTGTGGAAATGGCTGGGCGTGTAGCCTGTTAGTGTGTGTAGTTGGTTTGGGCACTCCACCACTGTGAGGATGTCGGCCAGGTGAGGCCGCAGGTGGGCTCTGGGAGCCGGTAGTTGTGGATGGGGCCCGAGGATCCGGAGGACGGACCCGGGTAGCCCAGTGCCAGAGGGCACCAAGGGGTGACAGAGCCAGGAGAGGGCCTTCCCCAGTTAGTTAGGTTAGGGTGAGGAGCAGGTAAGCTCGGGTGGCAACTGCAGTGGTGGAGGTGTGCAGGTGGGTAGACCTGCTGGGAGAGCTACACGTCGCGGCCCAGAAATTGTGCGAGGGCACCGGGAGATGAATCGGGGGAGTGAGACCCCAAATTGAGAAGCACCACAGTTTGGTCAATGGGAATTGGTTTTTAGAACCCATAGTGTAAGTTGGCCAATGGATTGGCAGGGAAAGACCCCGGGTAATGTAAAGTTGTTAAAGTCATTTAGGAAATAGTTAGGATTGATGAACCTGTCCCACCATACGCAGCCACTTACCTGTGGTGATGATGACTCCACACCTGTGTTCCTTTGTTCTGTGTGCAGGAAAGGAGAATTGCTGTTGGATTTGTGAGACGCATCACGACGTGGATGAGACATTGGGGTGATTCCATCTCTCCCTCCTTAGGAGGGACTGATGATGAATTGGTGATGGCAAATTTTGATGTTGAGTTGGAGATGGCAAATTTTGATGAGAGTTGGAAATGGCAAATTTGATTGGTTAGGAGGGAGAGAAGACGAATTTGGTTTATGGGAGGAACGGGGAAGACAGTAGGGACGTTTGTTGATTTGTAAAGTAGATGTTTATGGGTAGTGTTGTGTTTTGTGGATACAGTAAGGGGTAAGGGAGGGGCAATGTAGGTTACCTGGTGGGGGGGGGGCGTACGGTAGGAACGTACCTGTCTCACCTGGTTCCCATGTGCCCCCAGTGTGCATTACCTTGTATTGCGTGCACTTTTGCGCCCTTACCACCTTACTCACTTGTCATCTTCTTTTGTCTCCCACCTCCGAGGATCTGGCTTTGGGGCAGAGAGAGAGGAGAGAGAGGTGCTGGCTCCGCAGTTGTGGGCCTGTACTTTCGCTGCTTGCTGCCTGGATCGATACACCATATGGACCGCAATTTTTGTGGCCGCCCACCATGGACCGCAGTTCTTTTGCGGCCAAGCACCACCCGTTGATGGACCTCTGGGTCAACGTGGCACCTATGCCATACAGGTGAACCACTTATAGTTGGCCCCCCTGACGGCCACAATTTAGAAATGGACGCGGTTGGCGCCTTTCTTTATTTTTGAAGGAAGCCAGAACACCAAGTGGGCTCCAAGGCAAGACCAGCGGCAGAACATCGGCCGGCTGCGACACCACCGGTGATTATTGAACACTTTATTGGTGCACCGGATGGTGCTGACTGTACATGATTGGGTGGTGCTTTTGGTGCTTGGATGGGGTGCTCTGCACATTATTAAAGGCCGTAAGGCCACAGGGCACTCGTGGGTTGGTGTATCGATGCTGGCATGCGTGCTCTCTCTATGCATAACATCTGCATGTGTTCCTCCAAAAACAGGTCCTGGATCGTAGTGTAAATATCAGTGCAGTCTTGTGTAAATAATGCTCCCTACCGGCTGTATGTTTAGTTTGAGGATTCTTTCCGCGATTCGGTTATCCTGTGGGTGTGTTTCTGTGAGGAGAAGGGTGCAACGTCGCAGGGGGACATATTTACTCAATTGTGAACATCTGTAAAACTGTCGCACTCAGGGTTGAGTTAATAGTAGAGGGAACTACATCTGAGTGCCACACTAAAGTAGGTAAAAATTTATCGTGTCGGGACGCCCCGAGGTAGAGAAGGGTGCAATGTTGCGGATATGGGATTTGGATCCATCCATATCCGCTTGTAAATATTCCCCTATTTCCCCAATACTTCCCAACTAGCCCCAATCCCCCATTCCCTAGTCCCATTTTCTGTAAACAACACTCTGTAGCCCCGACCTCCCCCTTTTTCCCCCATTAAATGTCGCATCCAGGTCCACCACCTCTCACGTAGACAACTATAGGACATCTTGCTAGTTATTCTTAGTCTATGTCAGTTAAGGACTCGTTTCCATTAATTCTGACTCTTCGTTGCACCAGAATGTGATTGTATGGCACCGTTAGAAAGTTTAGGACCTCCCAATACCTCCCCGCAGCTCTTCCTCATGGTACAACAACAACTACAACAACAGCGGCGGCGGCGCTGGAAGTGTGCGTCCTCACTCCGGCTTGGTTAGCCGCCATTGAACATGTGCTCCGACGGGGTTACCACGCAGGGGCTCGCTGTCAGCTCCTCGTCAAGGGCGGAGCCCGGTAACCCCCCCGCACCCAATAGAAGCGGCGGACCGATTCCATCTGGGGCGGAGCTAACGAGCCGAGGGCGTGTCACTCCCCGCTGAGCATGCGCAGAAAGAGGGAGGTGACGCCAGATGCACGCTGGACTGCAAGGAAGAGAGACGCCACCAACCGAGCGCTGCGATACCTCCCCGCATCTCTGGACTGGACCGAGCTGTATCCTGTCCCTGAGCCAAGGTGCACCTTGAGCTATCGACTGCCTGTCCTTCCCTGCCATCAATCCCCGTGTAAGTCAGTCTTGTCCCGTTTGTCTGTGGTCTGTCGGGGATAGATAAGACTGTGTCTAAGTGCCCATCTTTCTGTGCTTTACCTCTTACCGTGTAATCTACCCGTTTCTGCATCACCAATATTATATCCTCCTCCGGAGGTCTTGAGAACTGTACCCCTTGTGTCGTTGCATTTATCCCAGCCGTTGTGTCCTTTCCTTCATTGAGTTAGCATAGCGCGACTTAGTCAACGTCGAGTGGAATCGGGCGGGATAGGGTTCTAATCGGGGAGTAACTGTGCGGACGCGGTAATACCAAACCGCTCGGTAAACTAACATCAAAAACCGCGTCTGTAACAATATATATATATATATATATATATATAGTGTTGCGGTTTTGTGAATAGAGGATAACCCCCCTCGTAGGTAGTTGCACCACAACATGTAGCCTCGCTTAATTCAGTTATTTCTTAGTAAATGTTAAGCATAGTCTCCTTTCCTGTGTTAGTATGCGTTGAGCAGGCCAGTAAGTGTAGGCCTCGATTGGGCTAGAATGCCATGTGCTATGCCTAGAACAAGTCTGGCAGGCCCGAAGGAGGAGCTGCAGGGGAGTGGCCGGTAAGCGGCGAGCAGCCAATCGGAGCTCAAGGGGAGTGGCTAACAACAGCAGCCAGAAGAGGGGCTTGGAACATTCGGGTAAGACTCTGGGACGGGGCTATAAAACCCTGCCCCGGGCCCCCCGCAGGAGAGAGTGCCCCAGTGAGTCACGAGTCTACAAGTCACGCATTGAGTCAGAGACTGCCCCCGCGCCAGTCGGAGTGAGTCTCAGTGCCCCAGTCGTCGCCAGTGCCCCAAGGACCCAGAGAGAGAGTGAAGTCACCCAGTCAGAGCTTTTGTCTGAGAGACCCATAAAGAGCTGAGTCAGAGCTGAGTCAGAGGAGTGACCCGGCGTGAGTGAAGTCAGTCAGGTGCTTGTTATAGCTCTCTCTCTGTGCAAGAACTCTCCCTGTGCCCTGCGCTCTGCTGCCTGATAACGGCGCTTGCGAAGACGATCCATCCCGGGGCCACAGACGCCAACGAGCTCCCTGCACACGTGCCGGTCGTGCCGCAAACACTTCGAGGGCCACGCCCGGCGAGCTGTCCGGGGCGAACGGCGCCAGGACGCATTTGGAGCGCATACTTTTTTCTTCCTCCTTTTTCCCGCGTGAGTGAGTGGGCCCTTGTCCGGGTATTAAGTAAGATTGACTAAGTATCTGCTCTGTGTCTCTTCTCTTTACCCTGATCACTGTATAATTGTAAATAAACCTGTGTTCTTCCTTCCATTTGACCGTGCGCATCATTTCACACCATTGGCCTAGCATCGCATGAATAAAACCGCTCAAATCAGGTTCAATAGGAATTAACGGCATGTGTCACGTGACACACGAACCGCTTGGCGTATCAGATTAGCGTGACCCGTGTGAGGTCCAGTCCCCGTTCTCGTGGTGGCGTGTGTATCGAAGGTACGTAGGGACTCAACCAGATACCCTTCCACACGCTCGCTACAGGGGTGGCGACTTGGCCTCGTGGACTCGAAGCTCGAAGAGGGGAAAGGGTTTAACCCCCCTCTGTACGTCGACGGGCTCGAGAGATCCACAACAATATATATATATATATATGTTGTAGTTGAGGTCAACGCTTGGCTATGGTAACCAAACCTTTAGGCTTTTATTGGACTAAACCAAGCGCATTAGTGCATATTACATCGGGATTACAAACAGTAACAAGAAAGAGCAATCAGAGATTGCAGACCCTCGCCAGGATGTGTTTTCAGTGGTTTTTAAGGGTTTTGTGTTAAAAACAAATATGGCGGGCGAACCATGTGACCGATGACGTCATCATTATATTTTTTTCTCCACCAATTTATCCCTAGATGACACTCAAGAAATTTCATCTTGATCCGAAGAAGTTTTGTACTTGTCAAATTATGACGTCATAATGGAGGCACCTATGACATCATCAGTAACATATTTTATTCCCCATGGAGAGTTCTTTACAATGAGCCATGTCTCAATCTTTTCTATGCAGCACTTTCAGAGATATAGAGGTGCAAAAATTTTCGGCTTTTCCAAGATGGCGGGCATACCACGTGACCTATGACGTCATAATTATTATTTTTTTCTCCACAAACTTATCCCTAGATGACGCTCAATAAATTTCATCTTGATCGGATGGAGTTTTGTACTTATCGAATTATGACGTCATAACGGAGGCACCTATGACACCATCATTAACATATGTTATCCCCTATGGAGAGTTCTTTGCAATGAGCCATGTCTCAATTTTTTCTATGTGGTGCTTTCGGAGATATAGAGGTGCAAGGTTTTTTCGTTTTTTCGAAGATGGCGCCCATACCACGTGACCTATGACGTCATAATTATCATTTAAAAATTCTGCAAGTGGAGTTGCACCTATGGTGGAAATTTCCTGTCAATCGGACCAACGGTTGCCGAGAAAATCATATTTATTCTGTGCGTACAAACAGACAAACAAACAAACAAACGGACCCAAATGCAATACCCTCTCCTCCTGCGAGGGTAATAATTCCTTCAAGTTCATCCTGCTTACACATTGAACTGTCAACATTTGCATTAAAAACCCTAGAGCTTAGAACTTACAGTCATGGCCAAAAATATTGGCACCCTTGCACTTTTTTCAAATAACACAATTTTCTCTAAAAATAAGTTGAAAATGACAAGTGTTTGGTGTCCACAATTCTTTATTTCACTGTTAATATTACAGAACCTTTTTTTTATTCAGAAGTTAATTTATCCTTTAAAATCAGAACGCAAAAAGAAATGGCATTGAAAAAATTATTGACACCCAAGATTTAATATTTAGTAGTCATGCAAGAATTCAACCTTTGGACTAAATAAGTGCAAACAAGGCTTCCTATAGCCATGGATGAGCTCCCTACACCTCTCTACTGGCAGTTTGGCCCACTCTTCTTGTGCAAATTGCTCCAGTTCTCCCAGATTTGAAGGGTGCCTTCTCCCAACTACTGTTTTCAGATCTCCCCACAGGTGTTCAATGGGATTTAGATCTGGACTCATTGCTGGCCACTTCAGAACAGTCCAGCGTTTTGTCTTGAACCATTCCTGGATGCTTTTTGAAGTGTTTGATTTCATTGTCCTGCTGCAAGACCCATGATCTTTGACGGAGACCCAGCTTTCTGACACTGGGTTGAACATTGCACTCCAAAATGCCTTGGTAATCTCCTGATTTCATGATGACATGCACACATTCAAGGCACCCAGTGCCAGAGGCAGCACAGCAACCCCAAAACATCACTGAACCTGCTCCATATTTGACTGTAGGGAAGGTTTTTACGGCGTAGCCCAACGGGCAGAGCCGTCTAGAACAGTGTTTGTCCGTCTGTCTGTATGTATGTATGTATGTATGTCCCTTCAAACGTATACCAATCAGAGCTGAGAATCTGGTCACATGACAGGGTGATGTGATTACGTCTGATGTCATTACGGTGGTTCGGCTGCTGACTCTCCACACTCCGCCATTTTGATTTATATGCCGTTCATGCCGAACATATCGTCGAACCTGTCATATATCACAATCACCATGCTCTACCTGTACGTTTTTCATTCAGTGTGAAACACAAACAAACCGATTGTTAAAATGACCATCAAATATCGAAAGCATAGACGTTACGGATCTTCCAACAAAACGGTACGTGTAGGCCTTAGGCGTTATGACTCACCGTGCGCTTCGGACAAATTAAATCCAGGTTTCTTAATACAGTGGTATTGTTTTCGTAGTAGTAATAATATTATAGGAAATATAACCATAACACTTTAATCCCAATGTCGTGAATGGATTGAAGCGGTGTAAAACCAGAAGTAAGGAATTCACCTCGATTTAAAAAAAAATATATAATTTTCGTAATAACAACGTAACGTTATCGTGACGAAACGTAACGTTATTATTATAGTAAATCTAATCGTAAGACTAATCCCCCTTTGTAGTGACTGCAACGTTACTGGAGGTTAAATATATTTCTTATGTTTATTAAAGTAGCGGAAAGTTTTGTGTCTGGCCGTCATGCCACGTCATGACGTGTATGATGTCATTACGGTGTAAAGACCTGCTCACTTCGAGAGCGGCAGGAAAGGTCATTCCTCTATGGAGTATATATATTACAGTCGATCTATGGTCGGGTCTCAAGAACATTGGGTGTGTGTTCATTTACCAAGGTTCTTGTGGAGAGATCGCCAAGTGGTTTAAGCATTCGAGCAAGCACTCCATTCAAACCCCTTAAGGAACAGCTGGCTTGGAAGCGCAAGCTTGCTGCTTTTAAATGAGCACACCTCCAACCCTTGTGGGGTATAATCTAGATTACAGTAGATCTTCGCTCAGTTCTGCAAGTAAAACTTACCTCATAGATGTCGAGATTCCTCCAAATGTCTTTGTTTAATGTTATAAGCAGCATTAATGACCGTTTGAAAAGCCAATAATATGTGTTTGTGGTTTATAATATTTTACAAGCCCGGCTACGCCACTGTTCGACTTTTGGTCTTGTTTTTCTTTGAAGGCTTCATTTTGTTTGCTGTAAACATAGAGATGATGTGCTTTACCATAAAGCTCTAATTTGGTCTCATCTGTCCGCAGGACATTTTCCCAGAAGTATTTTGGCTTGTTCAGGTGGGTCTCCTACCAACGACCCCCTTTTATTGAGTTGGTGATGGATGGTGCGAGTTGAAACTGTCGTACCTTGTGTCTGAAGGTCAGCTTGAATCTGTTTGGCAGTTGATCGAGGTGCTTTATCCACCATTCCAACAATCCTTCACTGCAATCTTCGATCAAGGTTTCTCTTGTGGCCACGTCCAGGGAGGTTGGCTACAGTGCCATGGGCCTTAAACCTCCTGAAAACATTGCGTACGGTGGACACAGGAACATCAAGGTTTCTGGAGATGGACTTGTAGCCTTGAGATTGTCCATGCTTGACTACAATCTTGTGTTTGTCCTCCTCACACAATTTTCGGGTTTTCTTTCTTTTCTCCATGCTCATTGCGGAACACACAGTGACACAAAACAGCAGAATGAGTCCTTTTCTCTATTCAAACTGGTTGAATGAGTGATTTTTATATTGCAGGCACCTGCAACTCACCGCAGGTGAATTCAATTCCAAAGTAATGGAGAATCACCTGCTGGAAATCTAATTATTTCTTACAACTTCTAAAAGGTGCCAATAATATTGTCTGGGCCATTTTAGGATTTCTGTGTGGAATAAGCTGAGATTTAGTAATTTTAAAGGTGTTTTTGTTTTGTTCCACTGCAAACCAAAGAAATACAAATGTGGATACCAAAATATATTTTTATTCCAACAATTTTCTGGAAGAAATGATGCATTATTTGAAAAAAGTGCAAGGGTGCCAATATTTTTGGCCACGACTGTATTTGTAAAATCCAACTCCTGTTGTGATACAGACCACTTGTTAATGGTGTTAATTGATCGATGATGACCTCTGTCGACACAAATGATTCCCAGCCTCGATGGAATGAGGTTTGAGCAAGAATTGCTAATATTCCTTTCGGGTGACCACGAGAAGTCGCTCGAAGGCCTCCTCTTCGCAAAAAGCCATGGTGGGATCTTTAAAGTCCGTCACCATCAATTAATGCAATGCCAGGCATGTCCATCCGAGGGACTCAGTGCAGCACCATTGCGGCAACTTATAGTTCGCAATCGTGAATCGAATGAACACTATAGACAGCTCAAAATGTCAGTGCGCTTAACACGTCGTCCTTCATTTTACTTGTTGGAATATCAAACAGTCGATAAAAAGACATCGGGCGAATGCCTGTTGGGATTCAGGCTGGCACTCATGGCATTCAAGCTCATGACAATGGAGGACGGAGGGCTTGGTGAATGCTCGAGCATTTATTGCGGCTTCCCTGGATTGTAAATCACGCTGGCCTTGTTTTCCAACTCTGAGGGTTGGTGGTGGCTGGGGGTGTGTCATGACGTCACAATGCTGCCGTTGCTGAAAGCTTGTTGCTTATAACAAGCCAGACAAATCTCAATGTCAATTAGTGCCATCAGTGCCATAGTAAATGGGAATTCTTTTCAGTTTGGTTCTGTCTTAGAATAAGATGGTGTTTTTCTATATTAATATTTTGAAGGTGCAAATCTAACCGTCACTCACTCATTTTAATTATTCTGCCAACACTATAATTCTATAAACTACCTCTCCCATTTTTACCCAGGGTTCAAAGCTGACCACCATTAATCTACTGGGGTTCGAATTCGTTTGGCAAAGATATCGTATGCTATTTATTTATTACTTGCAAATTCGAAGGTTTTTCAAGTACATTGGTCGGTTGCGTGTGTTATTCTGTCTGTTTGTCACCGGCCTAAAGGTCACGATTTTAAACCGATCGTCATGAAACTTCACCAAGTTGTAGAGGTCGTCACAAATGAGAAGCCTATTGATTTTGAGGTCAAAGGTCATCTGGAGGTCAAATTTCTAAAATCGCCATTTTTCATCCGATTGACTTCAAAATTGAACAGCATTTGCACATCGAGTCACTAAATAGGAAAAACAACTATTTTTGAGGTCAAAGGTCAACTCAAAGCAAAACTTCCAAAATCATCAATTTTCATCTGAAAAACCGTCAATTTTCATCCGGTTGACTTGAAAATAGAACAGCATTTTCATATTGCCTCACTTAATTGGGAAACAAACTATTTTGGTCAAAAGGTCAAAGGTCAACTCAAGGTCAAACTTCCAAAATCATCAATTTTCATCTAAAAAAACGTCATTTTCATCCGATTGTCTTGAAAATTGAACAGTATTTGCACATTGAGTCACTGAATTATTGGAAAACCAACTATTTTAAGGTCAAAGGGCAAAAGTCAACTCAAGATCAAACTTTTAAATTCATCAATTTTCATCTGAAAAATAATCAATTTTCATCCTATTATCTTGAAAATTCAACAGCAATTACATAGTGTATCGCTGATATAGGACACCAACTATTAAGGGTAATAGGTCAAAGGTCAACTCAAGGTCAATAGGTCAAAAGTCAGCTCAAGATCAAACTTCCAAAATCATCAATTTTCATCTGAAAAATCATAAATTTTCATCCAAGTGTTACGTGCTCCTCCCCAAACCCCGGTCACGGTGTACCTCCGAGCCCCGTGAGGAGTTACGGCAGAAAGATGTGTTATTCTGTATGTCAAAGATCAATGGTGAAACCACACCAATTGTTACCAACAAACAAGTATTGTATTAAGATCACACAAGAATAACAGTACAACAACAATAGTAATCAATTGTACAACCTATATATATTTCCTACGATGGTACCATCAGGTTCGTACAATATAACTCACTGTGCTCCAAGTGAGCGAAAAGAAGAACATTCCCCAATGTCTCTATTCTGGCATCAAGCCAAAGTCGATCCGCTCCAGTGATCGTCAGAACGATGTCCAATCGAGACAAGAATCCCGTTCGGATGACAGTCACAGTCCCGCTGCCAAAGCTGGGCAAAGGTGCCCTCAAGGCGACTGGGAAATCACACCCTCAGGTATGGATGTTCCCCGGCTCCAAATCGGCGAACCGCAGATTTCCCACTCAAAAGCCACGTTACACACGCACACCAGATTAACTAAACGTCTGAATGTGGTGAAAATGGTTGAAGCAAAGGGAAAAACCTTGAGTGATGCGCAAAGCGCGCGAGTCAAAATGGCCGACGGCCCGTTCTCGTGGCGTAACGGCACTCTGATGATTCTCTCCGGAATCAACCGCAAAACCTGTCACGCAGGTTTATCTGTCACAGCGATGACAACTCTGTTGCAGGAATCCCTTTCCCGGGAAACCCTAAAGTTCACTCGTGACTCTCGTTCGCCAACGTTCGCTCCAGACCTCGAAGCAGCTAGGCTTCTTGTCCGACTCACTCACTCCGCCTTTTCTTCCTCCTCTTCCTCTTCGTCGTCGTCCGGTTCCGGTTTCATTTAAAACATTAACTTTTTTACCTTTTGACAATAGCAATCTCTATCTCCCCCAAACGACAACAATAATAGCACATGGAATCAAAAATGTTTACAGTGGATGAAAACCACAACAACGGAAGTGACGAATCCGTAACACTTCCCCCCCTCAAGAAAGAAAGTTTGAACATAGTGAAAACTTTCCTTGCAGGCAAAAACCCTTTTAACAAACAAAAGTAAAACTCACACCCAAATTATCAATTCACGTGAGCAACAATAATTAATATTCCCCAAAATAAAGCAACAAAACTTCCAAACAACCTACAGAAATTTACAAAGTTAGTTCACTCTGGACAAAGCATCAGCAACGACATTGTCCCTGCCCTTTACATGCTCAATTTCCAAGTTGAACTCCTGCGAAGCCAAACTCCATCTCATCAACCTCTGGTTTTTATTTTTCATTTTTTGAATGAAGGTTAAGGGGTTGTGATCAGTGAAGACTTTTATTGGAAAGGTAGTAGTTCCCAGATACACCTCATAATGCTGAAGCAAGGGACTCTTTTTCCACAGTGGCATAATTTGACTGATGTTTGTTAAACTTTCTGGAGTAGTAGTACACCGGGTGATCCACTCCATCCTCATCTTCCTGTAATAGAACTGCCCCAGCCCCCACATCACTTGCATCAATGGCCAACTTGAAAGGTGCTTGAAAATCCGGGGCTGCTAGGACAGGAGAGCTCACGAATATTGCTTTGACGTGGGCAAAGGCAGCCTGACATTTGTCATCCCAAACAAACTTGGTCTCTTTCCTCAGCAAATTCGTTAAAGGGGCTACCACATCAGAAAAATTCCTGCAGAACCGCCGGTACCAACCAGCCATACCCAAGAATCTCATAAGCTCCTTCTTCCCTTTTGGAACTTGGAAGCGATCAATGGCTTCTATCTTGGCTGTCACCGGTTGCACCTGACCCTGACCTACTACAATACTACATGGCCTAGGAACACCACCTGTGCTTTTACAAACTCACTCTTTGATAAGTTGATGGTCAACCCTGCCTCGGTCAGGTTCTTGAAAAATGCCTGAATTTGTTTAATATGATCTTCCATGGTCATAGTGTGGATGATGACATCATCCAGATAAGCCTCCACCCCCTCAAGGTCTGCAATAAGCTTATTAATCAGCCGTTGAAATGTAGCAGGCCCGTTTTTCATTCCAAAGGGAAGAACCTTGTACTGATACAACTCATTTGGTGTGACTAAAGCCGAGATTTCCTTGGCTCTATCAGTAAGAGGAATCTGCCAATACCCTTTCAGCAAGTCAAACTTAGTTACAAATTTAGCTGGGCCTATTCTATCAATACAGTCATCAATCCTCGGGATGGGATATGAGTCAGTCTTGGTCACTGCATTAACCCATTTTAAATCCGTACAACAACGAAAACTGCCATCGGGTTTTGGAACCAACACACATGGTGAGCTCCATTCACTGCTGCTTGGTTTGATGATGTCATTCTCCAACATATACTGAACCTCCTTCCGAAGATATTCCATCTTCACAGGGTTCATCCGATAGGGGTGTTGCTTCACAGGAGTGGCTTCCCCCACCTCAATATCATGATATACCAGGTCCGTACAACCAGGTACATCTGTGAACAAATGTGCAAATTCAAAAATTAGGCTGGATAGTTGTCCTTGTTGTTCCCTCGTCAAATGACCTCATTTCTCATCTAAATGACTCAACACTTCTGTGTTCGTCAATCTGGGACAAGCCTGGTCATCAAAGTTATCAAACTTCACACCAGCCTCAACCTCTGGATTCTCTTGCACCCCGACTACAGGCACGACAGGTGAGACAGGAACCATTTCTTCCACAGGCTTCCTCTCATGATATTTCTTCAGTCGGTTGACTTGACACAGCTGCCGCTTTTTCCGTCGGTCGGGAGTTGTCACCACGTAATCTGTTTCATTAACCCTCCTTTTGATTGCATAGGGACCAAAATATCTAGGCTGTAGTGGCTTACCTGGAACAGGAAGCAACACTAACACTCGGTCCTCAGGACTGAAATTTCTTATCTGAGATTTCTTGTCATGTCTCACTTTCATTTTATCCTGTGTCACTTTCAAGTTTCTTCTCGCAACTTCACAAGCCTTTGCCAATCTGTGCCTAACCGTTGACACATACTCCACGACTGTTCACTGTGACTCCTCCTGTAGCCACTGTTCTTTCACCAATTTCAACGGTCCTCGCACTGCGTGTCCAAACATAAGTTCAAAAGGACTGAACCACAATGACTCCTGAACAGATTCCCTCGTAGCAAACAACAATAAGGGTATTTCTTCATCCCAATCCTTGTCACATTCAAAACAATACGTTCTGATCATATTCTTCAATGTCTGGTGAAAGCTTTCCAAGGCCCCTTGGCTCTCGGGATGGTAAGTACTTGATCTTGCTTGCTCCACTCCCAACAGGTGTACCACTTGCTGAAAAAGCGTTGACATGAAATTGGAACCCTGATCAGACTGGATGACCTTAGGGAGGCCAACCAAAGTGAAAAATTTAATCAAGGCCTTTGCAATAACTGCCGCAGTAATTTTTCTAAGAGGCACTGCCTCTGGGAACCTTGTGGAAGCACACATGATGGTCAACAAATACTGATGGCCAGCCTTAGTTTTAGGTAAAGGGCCTACACAGTCAATAATGACACGGCTGAATGGCTCTTCAAAAGCTGGAATGGGTTTTTAAAGTGCAGAAGGGACTTTCTGATTAGGTTTTCCCACCAGCTGGCAAGAATGGCAAGATTTACAGAAATCCGCTACATCACGTTGCAATCCTGGCCAGAAAAAATGTACCAATATTCTGTCACAGGTCTTGTTCACTCGAAGGTGCCCGGCCAAAGGTGTCTCATGTGCCAAACTCAATATCTCCTTCCGGTACAGCGGTGGCATCACAATTTGGTAATGAACTTTCCACTCATCATTTGCTGGCACCTCCAGTGGTCTCCATTTTCTCATGAGTATTTCCCCTTTCAGGAAGTAACCAACAGGTATGTTCATAGCCTCTTCCTCTGTAACGGCTTTACCAATTAAACTTCGGATCTCCGAATCTCCGTGTTGTTCTTCAACAAGTCTCTTTCGGACCAGCACCGTTTGTTCAACCTCGCTCCCAGATGTCTCCGACGGACACTCCATTTCCTCTTTGATTCCAGATGCCACCTTTTCCTTAAGTTCCTTGATGTCACTCCCTTTCCTATTACCTCTTTCAGAATTTTCCTCCAATACCTCTAAGGAACCCAAAACCACATTGCCTTCCTTCTCCTTCTCTTCAGAGCGCTTCCTACCAATAGCACGAGTCACTGCACAGGATGGAAAGATACCCGGAATCTCCCGCTCCAACTGTGCGGTGTTATTTTCCATACTGGGCTTTTCAACCAACATTGGATTACCAGAAACTCGACCACCGGCCAAATCATTCCCGATAACAAAAGAGATTCCCTCTACAGGAAGAGTGGCTTGTAAACCTACGCTGACCGGCCCTGACACCAAATCAGACTTCAAATGGATGACATGAAGTGGAGCTTTAACATAGCCACCAACCCCCTGAAAAGAACACTAACACCAGTTGCCATCTTCTCTGACAATGGCAAAATGCCCTCAAGCATCAAACATTGATGTGCTCATGTGTCCCTCAATACCCTAACAGATCTCTGGTTCGTTAAGTCTCCATCCAGTGACACAAACCCCTCTGAAATAAAAGGTTTGTAACCCTCTTGAACAAGGTCGTTCTGTGATGCCGTAACTTTGGCATGGGAACCTTCACAAGGCACTGTCCTCCAAGGACGATTTCTCGCATTTGCCAATGCATTCGGAGTTGTACTAGTCCGACTCCGCTCCTGATTTTTCCTTTTCAGGGCGTAACATTGGGACATCAAATGCCCAGGTTTCTTGCAAAAAGCGCAAGTAGGCCCAGAGGAAAAACTCGAAGTCTGCCTCGGGCCCCCCGGAAGATAAGTCTGTCTTGGAACTGTAGTCTTCTGATCCCTAAAAGTCGTGGTATCAGATGTGTCCCCATAGTCATCTCTAGGCCGCCTCCATGAATATTTGTTCTCCGCCCCTGATTTACCATAACTCCCCTGGCTAACTCTAGGTGGGAAGTTAGGTTTGTGGAACCCCATCCTGTGTGTCAAGGCATAGTCATCTGCCACGGTTGCTGCCTCATACAACTCTGGTACTTTCTTTTCATCCAGATGTACTTTAATGTCCACGTGGAAACACTGTTTGAATTCCTCCACCAAGATCAATTGTCGCAACAGGTTGAAGTCTTTCCCAATCCCCTTCGAGTCACACCACCGATCAAACATGGTTTCCTTCATTCTGGAAAACCCCGCATGGGTCTCACTCTCCCTCTTCCTGGCATTCCTGAATTTTTGCCGGGAAGCTTCAGGGACCAATTCATAGGCTTTGAGAATGGTTTTCTTCACTATCTCATAATCTGCACATTGGTCAATCGGTAAAGCCGAAAATATATCTTGAGCTTTACCCACCAGAACACTTTGTACTAACATAGTCCAAGACCCCACAGGCCATTTTAACATTTGAGCCACTTTCTCAAAGTGTAAAAAAAACTTGGCTACCTCCTTTTCATTGAAGGGTGGAACCAGCCTCACATGCCTACCAACATCCCAAGTGTTCTGACAAGTTGTCGAACTAGCCGGCATGGATACTACTCCTCTCCGTTCTCCCATTAATTCCAGCTCCTTGAGTTTAAGTTCCTTCTGATACTCCATGTCACGTTCCTTTAACTCCCCTTCGTCTTTCCTTTCCTCTGCTCTTTCCTCTGCTCTTCTTTCTTCTTCAGCTCTCCTTTCTTCTGCTCTTCTCTCCTCGAGTTCTCGTTTTCCGGGGCTCCACATTTTCTTTTTCCTCGGGTAACAAATCCAAGGCTACCTCTTTCCATGTTCCTTGTCCCACCAGAGATTCTACCACCAATGTCTGCATCTCTGCTTTCTTCATATTAACTCGGACCTCCAAGTTAAAATATTTGGCCAATATCAAGAGTTCCGATCTTTTTAACGCTTAGAACTGTGCCTCATTAGGGGACGCCGCAAACTTTTCTGTCAAACACCATGGTGACTATTAGTTAGCACCTGTTAACCTTCACACAAACATTTTTAAATTTCGAGAAAAAATTTGGGAATGTTAGAAAAATTCCAAATTTGGGAATTTTGGGAATGTTAGGGAATTCTATCCCGGACAAATGTTAGGGAATTTAATCCCGGACAAATGTTAGGGAATTTAATCCCGGAGAATTTTGTCAGCAAAGACGAGCCCTCAATTTCTGTTACATGCTCCTCCCCAAACCCCGGTTACGGTGTACCTCCGAGCCCCGAGAGGCGTCATGGCAGAAAGATGTGTTATTCTGTATGTCAAAGATCAATGGTGAAACCACACCAATTGTTACCAACAAACAAGTATTGTATTAAGATCACACAAGAATAACAGTACAACAACAATAGTAATCAATTGTACAACCTATATATATTTCCTACGATGGTACCATCAGGTTCGTACAATATAACTCACTGTGCTCCAAGTGAGCGAAAAGAAGAACATTCCCCAATGTCTATATTCTGGCATCAAGCCAAAGTCGATCCGCTCCAGTGATCGTCAGAACGATGTCCAATCGAGACAAGAATCCCGTTCGGATGACAGTCACAGTCCCGCTGCCAAAGCTGGGCAAAGGTGCCCTCAAGGCGACTGGGAAATCACACCCTCAGGTATGGATGTTCCCCGGCTCCAAATCGGCGAACCGCAGATTTCCCACTCAAAAGCCACGTTACACACGCACACCAGATTAACGTCTGAATGTGGTGAAAATGGTTGAAGCAAAGGGAAAAACCTTGAGTGATGCGCAAAGCGCGCGAGTCAAAATGGCCGACGGCCCGTTCTCGTGGCGTAACGGCACTCTGATGATTATCTCCGGAATCAACCGCAAAACCTGTCACGCAGGTTTATCTGTCACAGCGATGACAACTCTGTTGCAGGAATCCCTTTCCCGGGAAACCCTAAAGTTCACTCGTGACTCTCGTTCGCCAACGTTCGCTCCAGACCTTGAAGCAGCTAGGCTTCTTGTCCGACTCACTCGCTCCGCCTTTTCTTCCTCCTCTTCCTCTACGTCGTCGTCCGGTTCCGGTTTCATTTAAAACATTAACTTTTTTACCTTTTGAAAATAGCAATCTCTATCTCCCCCAAAAGACAACAATAATAGTACATGGAATCAAAAATGTTTACAGTGGATGAAAACCACAACAACGGAAGTGACGAATCCGTAACACAAGTGACTTGAAAATGTAACAGCATTTGCATAGTGCCTCACTGAATTGGGGAACCAACTAATCTTGAGGTCAAAAGTTCAAAGGTCAACTCTAGGCCAAACTTCTAAAATTATCATTTTTCTTCTGAAAAATCGTCACTTTTCATCCTATTGACCCAAGCTTTGATCAAGATCGTTAATTTTAATCTTGATGAAATGGGCAATTTTGCTGGATCAATGGCAACCTTTTTTTTAAGGGGGGGAGGTGGGGGGTGTGTGTGTATTTTGCAAGTATTGTGGTCTGCATGACGTCTTCTTGTTTTTCTGTCTGTCTGTTTTGTAACTCACCTACAGGTCACAATTCTAAACTGATCGTCATGAAACTTCACCACGTTGTAGAGGTCGTCACAATTGAGGAGCCTATTGATTTTGAGGTCAAAAGTCAAAGGTCACCTGGAGGGCAAATTTCTAAAATCGCCATTTTAAATCCGATTGACTTGAAAATAGAACAGCATTTGCACAGTGCCTCACTAAATTGGGAAACCAACTATGTTTTATGTCAAAAGGTCAAAGGTCAGCTCAAGGTCAAAGTTCTAAATTTATCAATTTCCATCTGAAAAATCATCAATTTTCATCCTATTAACTTGAAAACGAAACAAAAATTACATAGTGTATCGCTGATTTGGGAATCCAACTATTAAGGGAAAAAGGGCACAGGTCAACTGAAGATCAAAAGGTCAAAGGTCAACTCAAGGTCAAACTTCTAAAATCAATTTTCATCTGAAAAATCATCAATTTAAATCCGATTGACCCGAGTTTTGATTTAGATCGTCAATTTTAATCTCAATGAAATGGACAATTTGATGTATCCATGACGACCTTTTTGGGGGGAAGGGGTGGATTTTGCAAGTATCATGCTCTGCATGACGTCTTCTTGTTTTAAACATTCTTTTTTCATTCTCAGCCTTCTGTTACTGTTGTTATTAGTTGTTAGGGGGTGCTGCATCATGCAATATATATCATGGTGTTTTTTTAAAACTTGAATTTTGGTTAATTTCTCTCCTTTCAATTAGTTCTGTACAGAGCCTTCTTGTATAAACATTGTCTTTTACTGCTGGTCCAATTCAACACCCCTGGGCCAATCTCCACCAAATCTACCTACATGCTGACTACAGGATAATTGTGTTTTAAAATCGGACTACTTTCACTTCCGTTATGCAAATGAGCTACTTCTGTCGATTTGCGTCACTAAAACGTTCCACAACTCATTGAGGGACGTGCAGGTCTGCGTTTAATCACAAGCTGTGATATGATGCCGATGTGCCAAGCTTTTAACTTCCAATCGTCGAGAAATTTGCCCACAGAACTCGGTAGCTGTTTTTTTTGCATCCATGACCCACCAAAAGATCATCAACGATTGTGTGCTAGGTGATTGAAAAACCAAGAAACAACCAACTTCAACATCAAAACGTATGTTCATTCAAATTATCGTGTTGTTTGTGAAGACAACTTCGAGCCATCAGCATTTGTATTTGATCAACAGGCTCGCTACATGGGAAACAAGCCACGGAAATTGCTGAAACATGATGCTGTACCGACACTTACCGGGCGAGAGCTACCTGTTGATTTGAAGCCAGGCCATGTGATCCTAGCTCAGAGATAGTCCTCAAGTATATTTATCTGTATTATTAGAATACTAGCAGACCCCAGTGGGTGGTGCTCTCATCTAGTTATCTACATCCGTCAAGTGGTGTCTAAATTCTGTTGACATTCCAAATCAAATTTCTGCAAATATCCCTATCCTTCACTGCTTCCCGAAGCTCTGACCATGACAGCTGGTTGCATCCTTTACCTCATCCATCCAGCACATCCAAGGCCTGCCTCTTCGTCCTCTTCCCTCAAACATACGTTATGCTCCAGACCTTCATTCCTCTTTACTTTATGCCAACAGAGTGTTATCATCATCATACCTCCATGTTATCCAAGTTTGATTTCCTCATCATACAGATTGAACAAGAACGGCACTCAGTAGAGAGCATACCCCCACCAGGCTGAACAGGTATGGTTTCCATCCCACTGATAGGCCGGATCTGGATTCGGACCTGAACCAAAATCTAATCAGCTTGTTCTTGTCACCTATCCAACTCGCCCACCAAGTTAAGTCATAACTCGTCATGTTATATATCGCTTTTCGCCCCTTCTCTCAATGGCGAAGAATCACTTAAGAAATTTAATAACTCTCGTATCCGAATCCATATTCAGATCTTCACCAAAATTTAACCAATTCTTTCTTGTCACACACACAACCTCTCCACCAAGTTTCGTCCAAATCTGTCCATAACTTTTAGAGATATCCTGCTACGTATCGTTTTTGGCCCTATCCCCCAATGGTGAAGGCATCACTTTAAAAACTCTAGTAGCCGGATCCGAATCCAGATCTTCACCAAAATCTCATCATTTCGCCCTTGTCAAATACACTACCTCGCTGCCACATTTCGTCCGAATCCGTCCACAACTTTTTGAGATATCTTGTTCACAGACAGACAGACAGACAGACAAACAAAAAACAAACAGACAGACAGACAGGGGTGAAAACATAACCTCCATCCACCTTCGGTGACGGAGGTAACAAGTAAGGGGAGAGAATGCACCCCTAGATATCCGACCCACTTTCCAATCCCAAACCTTTCTCTCTCCACAATCTGTTCTTACTGGAGCTTCTTGTTTGATGTACGGGATTATTATATCAATCATCAGGTGCCCCATTTCTCTCACCATAATGCACATTATTAATGATCAACACAATGGAAGGTTTTGCTATAATGTATACAAGAGATACAGACACCTTCCTTTAATATTGTACACCGCTCCTTTCCTATGCCATCTCCAGGCGCTGCATGACATCATCCTCACTTGATATGGAACAAAAGCATGGTAATGATGACATCATAGGTGAAGTGGTATACCAGCCAAAAATGTTTTAATCGAATTCCTTATCCTAAAAATCTGAAATTGCATGCACATGATCCATGACCCATTTGTGTTGAAATATTAAATTTATGACGTCATAGGTCACATGGTTTGGCACCCATATTGGATTGAAGGAAAATATTAAATAATTATATATCTGAAACCGCTCACCCTATCGATGCGAAATTTTACAAATATCATGCAACAGCACTGATGGATATATTTTGAAAATGATGATATCATAGGTCACGTGGTTTGGCAGCCATCTTGGATATAAAAACAAACCTTATCCAATCAACACGAAACTTCACAAATGTGATCCCCTACCCATACATATGCAGAGTGATGGCATCTACCCGTTGTGGGACTATGCGGAGGCATATTTGCGACACAGTCGCATTGTTCTAGTTTACTGTGTCTGCCTGTCTGACAGTGAAACAAAATTTTAAATCATTCCACACAGAAAACTTAGTTTTTGAGGACGTCATAAAGGACACAAACAACAGGCACAAAGAACGAATGTAACGTGTTAAATAAGGTGGTGGAAACGACGCTGGATGAGCGGCGCTAAATTCCCGAATTTTTTGTCTGCGACATTTAAAAAAAAAAAAATTTCAATTGAATTATAGACTTGAACAATACTGAACACAAATTGCCTTTTTAGCAATTTCAAAACCTTATGTTTAGGAATACCTGGACAAAATATTATAGCATTTTACGTGATCATGACCAATCAAATCTGCCACTCGTAGACCACGCCCATGTCCTCGTTTCTCAAGACAGCTCGGGGTAACATGTTATATGAACTCTCACGTCTACAAATGATATCAGGTGAGGATGAGTAGGTTACTTCTCTCTCCCTACTCCCTCTATGGACATCACTCTTGGTCCTTTTCCACCATTTTTGAACACTTATATTTGAAATTTCCCGCTTTGCCATCAACCACGGAGACTTCCATGACATACAAGCACACCAGATCCCCTTTCCGTACCTTGTGTGGGTTTTCATGAGACCAGGAACAAACGAACATACCACATGGATTGGAATCTGGGTTTCTCACATCCCGACACCTGGGTTCAGATGGGAACACCAAACAGGTCACTGTTGCCTGTTGGTTATAACAGACATTTTTCCTTTCTCTCTGACATCACTCTTGTTTCCCATTTTTTTTCCATGTGCTTTTCTTTGTCATCGCTCAACTTTTTAAATGAAAATAACTCCTGGAAGCAGATCACGTGTAAAAAGCTTAAAGATTGTTGAGACATAGACCCACGATGTCTGTCTGTCACCTGATCGTAGAACGATCTGCTGTGAATGGTTGCAAAATATATTAATTTAACTTTTAATTGATAACCATCTCTAACTGATGTTAATCCAAATCCTCATCCACTGTGACTGCTTTGATGAAGCTTCTCCCATCATTTTAATTTGTTATTTTCTCTGCAGGCAAAGCACGTGTATTTCCCTGCCCGATCAGGTTCTCGCAGCAGGGACGTTCCAGCCGGCAGAGCTCTCGCAGTCCATGTTTAATCCGCGAATATGATCGGGACTCGGCTCTTGAGGACCAACGCAGAGTGCAGATCGGTAAACTTATTCGACCTCGATTGGCTCATGATGGTGGCAACACATCACGTGATACGAGTTTGAAAAACACCAAGAAAACCTCTCCACGTTATGACGATGCGGTGCCCTCCCACGGGCTTGGCAGAAGTGGGACGAACGGTCATTTCCTGGTTGACCCTGCCAAGGAAGAGGCGGTCGTCACCATCCAAGCAGGTTACAGAGGGTACCGAGCCAGGAAGGATTTCTGAAAGAAGCGGGAAAGTGCAACAACTATCCAGGTAAGAAACAAGATTTTAGAAACATTTTAACAATCTCTAAACTATGAAATAATCTGCTGTGCTGAAGATTTAAACTTTGGATTAACCAACCTGGTGTTGTCACCTGAGTCATTGTTCATGATTCCTCGAGTTCAATCCCATAAAACATATTCATCTTACCATTAGTTACAGATATCCTTGTAAATTGTATGAAAGTTCATTCATGCTTTCTAATATCCATATTGTATAATTTACAATGAGCGAAGTGTCGTCAGATACTCCCTCCCTGAATGTAGGCCGGCATCCTTCTCGGTCGTTTTTATCCTTTTTTGAGTTTTTCCATTTTTAATTTATTTTCCATGATGAGGGCTTGGGAACGGGACGGAACGGGAAATTAGTAATTTATGATTCTCAGTCGAATATAAACGTTGAGCGGTGGATCTGGAACTTATAAACTAAAGTTGAAAGCACAATATTTGTCATATACTTGTAGCTGCACTCACGTTGTACAATGTACATCGTTGGTAACAAAGCTAATTTGAGTTATCATCATGTTACGTTGGCATCTTTCCCTTCTGATACGGTCAATTTTGAGGTACGGCTAACGCAGACCCTCTGAGACGCAGTTCTAAGACCTCCGCGAATGACCAAACCATCTCCGAATTCCCATTGTGTTCAACTGATTGTCGTGATATATCCTGCATTCAATTAACCATTTACAATCCCCAAAAGATGGTTCAAATAAAACCGAGACTGGAGGTTGCTCGCGCGGGAAGGCAGAAGGCGGAAAAACGTTCGTTACAAATAATGGTTTATATTAAATGAATTGTGAGACAAACTGGGGAGCGGACTGAGAGAGGGAGCGGAGTGAGGGAGACAGGAGTGAGAGAGGGAGCGGAGTGAGGGAGACAGGAGTGAGAGAGACAGGAGTGAGAGAGGGGGCGGAGTGAGGGAGACAGGAGTGAGAGAGGGGGCGGAGTGAGGGGCGGAGTGAGGAAGACAGGAGTAAGAGAGGGAGAGGAGTGGGGGAGGATGGGTGGGGGTTGTGGTGGAGAAAGGTGAGTGGTGAAGGGACAATGAAGTTGGAGGGGGGGAAGGAAGAGGGGAGTGGAGGAGAGAGAGGAGGGACAGGGGAGCTGGGAGAGAGAGAGTGAGGTTGAGAGAGGAATTGTGTTGAAGGGACAAGGGGATAGGGAGGGGGGAGAGAGAGCAGGCAGAGGGAGAGAAGTAGGGGAGACAGGGGAGTGGAACAGACAGGGCAGAGAGAGGGGAGTGGTGCAGAGAGAGATGTGGGGGAGACAGCGGAATGTCAGAGACAAGGGGGGAGAAGGGAGTAATGGATAGAGGGGAGTGCTGAAGGGACAGGGGAGTGGGGGAGTGAGGAGGAGGGGAGAAGTGGAGGGAGAGAGAGGAGGGGATAATTTTGCTGGCTTTTCCCATAACTTGGGATGGGTACTCTTCCTCGTACACTCTTCCTCGTATCTCTATATATAAAGGAGGAGTGTCTGTCTGTCTGTCTTGATGTCCGCTTATAACTCAAGAACTACACATCAGAGAAAAGTTTTAGACACAGATTCGGAATCAGCATAACATCCGTGGTTATAGGCGACTTTTTATTTTAATATCAATGGTTTAAAAAACCGCGCCAGCTGCAATTCCATGGTGTAGTTTGTGGCGGCGCTATTGCCCCTTTCCGATCCCATGACGCATTGCGGTTCCGATTCGCGATAAGGTCTATGCGCTATCACCGACACTTTTCCACCTTTTTCATACCTTTTAATCAGATTTACCTTATCGTCCATCGTAACCACATTATGCTTGGAAACACTAGCATTATCCTTCTTCGGACCCATGGCTAACACAAACACAGTAAAGGAATACTGTACGTCGCCTCTGTTTTGAATGAGAATATGCAGTGCGCGTACGTACAGTATACTGTACGTACATATTTATATATTTTTAATGTGCTTTTTATTGTATTTTAGCTTCTTTTATTGTTAATTTATGTACTATTTTATTTAATTTTAATATATTTTTAAGGAAAACAAATGTTTTCACGTCCGTAGGAGTGACGTAAAGTCGCACATAATGACGTTCGCTGCCCGGTCATGAAAGAAATTATGATTCTCTTGACAAAGTGACATGCAGATCAGGCAGTAAACCTCCCAACTGAGTTTCTCAACAGTCGTCAGCCTCAATTCTAAAATCCTTAATTTTCATCCTATTGACTTGAACTTTGAATAGGATTTACATATCGGCTTACTGAATTAAACCACCAACTATTTTTGAGATCGGCGTAGGCCAAAAGGTCAACGTAGGCCAAAGGTCAACCACTCTTTTTTTTTAGTTTCTAAAATCCTCAATTTTCATCCGATTCACCTGAAATTTGAAATGGGATTTACATATCAGCAAACTGAATTCAACCAACAACTATTTTTGAGATCACCATAGGCCAAAAGAGCAACATAGGCCAAAAGTCAACAACAATTTCAAATTTCTAAAATCCTCAACTTTCATCTGATTGACTTGAAATGTGAAGAGGATTTGCATATCAGGTCACTGAAATTGAACCACCAATTCTTTTTGAGATCAGCATTGGCCAAAAAGTAAACATAGGCCAAAGGTCAACAACTTAAGGTGAAGTTTTAACAATCCTACATTTTCATCCAATTGACTTGAAATTTGGATAGGATTTGCATATCGGGTCACCTAATTCAACCACCAATTATTTTTGAGGTTAACATAGGCCAAAAGGTCAACAACTTATTTCAGGAATATTTCAAGACATATTTCTGGCGCAGGGGCAATCAATGAAGGTTGTAGGCTACACATGGGAGAACAAAACGTGGGATCGCAGGAAGAAGGACATTCCAGTAGACAATTATCCTGGAGTTTATGCCAGCAGCGCAATTGGCAGAGTCTACACAGTTCATCCAAAGAACAGAGACTGTTTCTTTCTGCGCCTTCTCCTGCACACTGTCAGAGGTCCAACATCCTTTAAAGATTTGCGACGTGTTAATGGTCAAGATTGTGCCACCTTCCGCGATGCCTGCCGACTCCATGGTCTATTGGAAGAAGATGAACATTGGAAAAAAGCCATGGATGAGGCAGCAGTCTCACAGGCACCAAAACAACTACGGCAGCTGTTTTCCATCATATTGGCAGCATGTGACATTCAGGATCCAGAGAAGCTCTGGGAGGACCACAAAGGAAATATGTCTGAAGACTTTCTTCACTTGGCCAGACGTCAGAACCCTGGTGTGGATATTGATTTCAACTGTGCAATCTACAATCAAGCCCTGATTGAGCTAGAGAAGTGCCTGATTGCTTATGGAACCACTATGGCAAATTGTGGAATGCCCCAACCAGAAAACAGCATTGAGGGAATGGCTCAGGAGCTTCTGAGGGAAACAAACTACAACATGGAAGAGCTGACCACATTTGTAGAGCAGAATGTCCCAAGAATGGTTGAGGACCAACAGCAAGCCTTTACTTCTATCCTGAAGAGTGTTGATGATGATGCTGGCAAGATATTCTTCCTCGATGCTCCTGGCGGGACAGGAAAAACATTCCTCATTAATATCATCCCGGCCAAGGTTCGTCAAAATTCGGAAATTGCTCTGGCTGTGGCCTCAAGTGGAATTGCAGCTACACTTCTTGAAGGAGGAAGGACAGCACACTCAACTTTCAAACTGCCTTTAGATTTGACCAAGCAAGACACCCCAACCTGCAACATTAGCAAGAATTCAGCAAACGCCAAGATCCTTCAACAGTGCAAAATCATCATCTGGGATGAGGCTACTATGAACCACAAGCAGGCATTCGAAGCAGTGAACAGAACACTCCAAGATATTCGCAACAACAAGAAAATCATGGGTGGTGTGACAACTGTTCTGGCTGTAGACTTTCGTCAGACTCTCCCAGTCATCCAACGGGGCACAAGAGCAGATCAAGTCAAGGCCTGCATCAAGTCTTCTTATCTCCTCTGGACACATGTGCAAAGACTTACCCTGAATACCAACATGAGAGTCCACCTTCTTGGTGACAACACTGCAGGGGCGTTCTCAAGCCAGCTTTTGAAAGTTGGCAATGGCCTATACCCTCAAGATGCATCAGAACAAATAATTCTACCATTTGGACAGTTTGTTGAAACAAAAGATGACTTGATCAAAAAGGTCTTTCCCAATATGGAGACCCAGTTCCAGGACTCATCATGGCTTGCCGAAAGAGCCATTTTGGCCCCCAAGAACAATGCTGTTCAAGAGATCAACAATTTGCTCCTCCACCAACTTCCCGGTCATGAAAGAAATTATGATTCTCTTGACAAAGTGACAGATGAAGATCAGGCAGTAAACTTCCCAACTGAGTTTCTCAACAGTCTTCAGCCTCAAGGACTCCCAACACACAGGTTGATTCTCAAGGTGGGAGCACCAATCATGCTTCTAAGGAATCTTGATCCACCAAAGCTGTGTAATGGAACACGAATGACAACCCAGCAAATGATGCCGCATGTCCTAGAGGCAACCATCCTCTCAGGGCAATACAGAGGAGAGAAAGTATTCATTCCAAGGATACCACTTATTCCACCTGACCTTCAAGAGGATTCTGTTCCCCATCGGGCTATGTTTTGCTATGTCCATCAACAGGGCGCAGGGGCAATCAATGAAGGTTGTAGGCCTGAACTTCACAGAACAAGTGTTTGCCCATGGCCAGCTGTACGTGGGCTGCTCGAGGGTTGGAAAACCAAGCAATCTTTATGTCTTGGCACCAAGTAAGAAAACCAGAAATGTTGTATACCCAGAGGTTTTGAGAAATTGAAAATTGACAAAACGTCATGTAGGAAATGTACTGTGATATTGCTCTAAAATATACATGTTCTTTTCATCATATATTTGTCTTATTCTTATTCAACCCGGGCGAAGCCGGGTACCTCAGCTAGTATATATGTATATCTGTGCAGCGTCTGTCCTGTGTTGTCTTGTCACTGAACCACTTTCTCAAACTTTTGTGAAATCGTACCAAACTTCTGGAATGCACATATCTCTCCGGTCGGTATGTCCTAAGGGTATTTTTTTGAAAAAATTTCCAATTTTTTTTTTGGGGGGGGGGGAATGTTTTTGGGAATTTTTTTTTTTCCAACTTCAATTGTTTATAAAATGTGATATCACGTATATTACAAATACATTTGTGCAAAATAATTCTTTGAATTATGATTGGTTTAAACCATGACAAAACGGCAACTCAGGTACAGTCAAATTTATCTATATATCGACACATCTGGGCAGTGTCCGTGTTGTCACTTAACGACTCCCTCAAACTTTTGTTTCCATGGTTGTGAAGTGTTTTTAATAACGTTGTGGTGGTTTTGAATCACGTGGTGGTTTTGAATCACGTGGTGGTTTTGAATCATGTGGTGGTGAGGTATTTTGAATTATGTGGTGGTGACGTGTTTTTAAATGACGTGGTGGTGAGGTGTTTTAATATCACATGGTGGTGAGGTGTTTTTAAATCACATGGTGGTGAGGTGTTTTTAAATCACATGGTGGTGAGGTGTTTTTAAATCACATGGTGGTGAGGTGTTTTTAAATCACATGGTGGTGAGGTGTTTTTAAATCACATGGTGGTGAGGTGTTTTTAAATCACATGGTGGTGAAGTGTTTTGAATTACGTGGTGGTGAGGTATTTATAATTACGTGGTGGTGAGGTGTTTTTAATTATGTGGTGTTGAGGTGTTTTTAATCACATGGTGGTGAGGTGTTTTTAAATCACATGGTGGTGAGGTGTTTTTAAATCACATGGTGGTGAGGTGTTTTTAAATCACATGGTGGTGAGGTGTTTTTAAATCACATGGTGGTGAGGTGTTTTGAATTACGTGGTGGTGAGGTATTTATAATTACGTGGTGGTGAGGTATTTTTAATTATGTGGTGTTGAGGTGTTTTTAATCACATGGTGGTGAGGTGTTTTTAAATCACATGGTGGTGAGGTGTTTTTAAATCACATGGTGGTGAGGTGTTTTTAAATCACATGGTGGTGAGGTGTTTTTAAATCACATGGTGGTGAGGTGTTTTGAATTACGTGGTGGTGAGGTATTTATAATTACGTGGTGGTGAGGTGTTTTTAATTATGTGGTGTTGAGGTGTTTTTAATCACATGGTGGTGAGGTGTTTTTAAATGACGTGGTGGTGAGGTATTTATAATTACGTGGTGGTGACGTGTTTTTAATTATGTGGTGTTGAGGTGTTTTTAATCACATGGTGGTGAGGTGTTTTTAAATCACATGGTGGTGAGGTGTTTTTAAATCACATGGTGGTGAGGTGTTTTGAATTACATGGTGGTGAGGTATTTATAATTACGTGGTGGTGACGTGTTTTTAATTTTGTGGCTGTGAGGTGTTTTTATTAACTGTTTTATGGCTGTGAGGTGTTTTTATAAATATAACATGTTTTATGACTGTGAGGTGTTTTATTACATGTTTTATGGCTGTGAGGTGTTCTAAATTACTTGGTGGTGAGGTGTTTTGAATTACTTGGTGGTGAGGTGTTTTTATTACGTGTTATATGGCTGTGAGGTGTTTTGAATTACTTGGTGGTGAGGTCTTTTTATTACGTGTTTTATGGCTGTGAGGTGTTTTGAATTACTTGGTGGAGAGGTGTTTTTATTTTGTGTTTTGATGACTGTAAGGTGTTTTGAATTACTTGGTGGTGAGGTGTTTTTATTACGTGTTTTATGGCTGTGAGGTGTTTTGAATTACTTGGTGGTGAGGTGTTTTTATTACGTGTTTTATGGCTGTGAGGTGTTTTGAATTACTTGGTGGTGAGGTGTTTTTAATTACTTGGTGGTGAGGTGTTTTAAATTACTTGGTGGTGAGGTGTTTTGAATTACTTGGTGGTGAGGTGTTTTGAATTACGTGGTGGTGAGGTGTTTTGAATTACTTGGTGGTGAGGTGTTTTGAATTACTTGGTGGTGAGGTGTTTTGAATTACTTGGTGGTGAGGTGTTTTGAATTACTTGGTGGTGAGGTGTTTTGAATTACTTGGTGGTGAGGTGTTTTGAATTACTTGGTGGTGAGGTGTTTTTAATTACGTGGTGGTGAGGTGTTTTGAATTGCTTGGTGGTGAGGTGTTTTGAATTACGTGGTGGTGAGGTGTTTTGAATTACTTGGTGGTGAGGTGTTTTGAATTACTTGGTGGTGAGGTGTTTTTAATTTCGTGGTGGTGAGGTGTTTTGAATTACTTGGTGGTGAGGTGTTTTTAATTACTTGGTGGTGAGGTGTTTTGAATTACGTGGTGGTGAGGTGTTTTGAATTACTTGGTGGTGAGGTGTTTTGAAATACTTTGTGGTGAGGTGTTTTGAATTACTTGGTGGTGAGGTGTTTTGAATTACGTGGTGGTGAGGTGTTTTGAATTACTTGGTGGTGTGGTGTTTTGAATTACTTGGTGGTGAGGTGTTTTTAATTTCGTGGTGGTGATGTGTTTTGAAATACTTGGTGGTGAGGTGTTTTGAATTACTTGGTGGTGAGGTGTTTTGAATTACGTGGTGGTGAGGTGTTTTGAATTACTTGGTGGTGTGGTGTTTTGAATTACTTGGTGGTGAGGTGTTTTTAATTTCGTGGTGGTGTGGTGTTTTGAATTACATGGTGGTGAGGTGTTTTGAATGACTTGGTGGTGTGGTGTTTTGAATTACGTGGTGGTGAGGTGTTTTGAATTACTTGGTGGTGAGGTGTTTTGAATTACTTGGTGGTGAGGTGTTTTGAATTACGTGGTGGTGAGGTGTTTTGAATTACTTGGTGGTGAGGTGTTTTGAATTACTTGGTGGTGAGGTGTTTTGAATTACTTGGTGGTGAGGTGTTTTGAATTACTTGGTGGTGAGGTGTTTTGAATTACTTGGTGGTGAGGTGTTTTGAATTACTTGGTGGTGAGGTGTTTTGAATTACTTGGTGGTGAGGTGTTTTGAATTACTTGGTGGTGAGGTGTTTTGAATTACATGGTGGTGAGGTGTTTTGAATTACTTGGTGGTGAGGTGTTTTGAATTACTTGGTGGTGAGGTGTTTTGAATTACTTGGTGGTGAGGTGTTTTGAATTACGTGGTGGTGAGGTGTTTTGAATTACTTGGTGGTGAGGTGTTTTGAATTACTTGGTGGTGAGGTGTTTTGAATTACTTGGTGGTGAGGTGTTTTGAATTACGTGGTGGTGAGGTGTTTTGAATTACTTGGTGGTGAGGGGTTTTGAATTACTTGGTGGTGAGGTGTTTTGAATTACGTGGTGGTGAGGTGTTTTGAATTACTTGGTGGTGAGGTGTTTTGAATTACTTGGTGGTGAGGTGTTTTGAATTACTTGGTGGTGAGGTGTTTTGAATTACTTGGTGGTGAGGTCTTTTGAATTACTTGGTGGTGAGGTGTTTTGAATTACTTGGTGGTGAGGTGTTTTGAATTACGTGGTGGTGAGGTGTTTTGAATTACTTGGTGGTGTGGTGTTTTGAATTACGTGGTGGTGAGGTGTTTTGAATTACTTGGTGGTGAGGTGTTTTGAATTACGTGGTGGTGAGGTGTTTTGAATTACTTGGTGGTGAGGTGTTTTGAATTACTTGGTTGTGAGGTGTTTTTAATTTCGTGGTGGTGAGGTGTTTTGAATTACTTGGTGGTGAGGTGTTTTGAATTACTTGGTGGTGAGGTGTTTTGAATTACGTGGTGGTGAGATGTTTTGAATTACTTGGTGGTGAGGTGTTTTGAATTACTTGGTGGTGAGGTGTTTTGAATTACGTGGTGGTGAGGTGTTTTGAATTACTTGGTGGTGAGGTGTTTTGAATTACTTGGTGGTGAGGTGTTTTGAATTACGTGGTGGTGAGGTGTTTTGAATTACTTGGTGGTGAGGTGTTTTGAATTACGTGGTGGTGAGGTGTTTTGAATTACGTGGTGGTGAGGTGTTTTGAATTACTTGGTGGTGAGGTGTTTTTAATTTCATGGTGTGAGGTGTTTTGAATTACTTGGTGGTGAGGTGTTTTGAATTACTTGGTGGTGAGGTGTTTTGAATTACTTGGTGGTGAGGTGTTTTGAATTACTTGGTGGTGAGGTGTTTTGAATTACTTGGTGGTGAGGTGTTTTGAATTACTTGGTGGTGAGGTGTTTTGAATTACGTGGTGGTGAGGTGTTTTGAATTACTTGGTGGTGAGGTGTTTTGAATTACTTGGTGGTGAGGTGTTTTGAATTACTTGGTGGTGAGGTGTTTTGAATTACGTGGTGGTGAGGTGTTTTGAATTACTTGGTGGTGAGGTGTTTTGAATTACGTGGTGGTGAGGTGTTTTGAATTACGTGGTGGTGAGGTGTAATCGTCCCAAACTTCCAGTCTGCACCGACCCCTCCCCTAGGTATGTGCTGAGGGGTTCTTTCTTGAAAAAAAAACATTCAACCTAAATCTTCAACCTAAATTGCCTATAAAAATATAATATCACAAACACAACAAATAAATTTGTGCAAAATAATTGTTTGTATTATGATTGGTGTAAATCATGACAACACAGCAACTCAGGTACAGTCATTATCCTCAGCTAAAATAAGCCCGTCCCTCAGTAACGACGCTCGGTGAGGCGAGCGCAGCAAGCCGAGCCAAGCTAGTATATATATATATATATATATATATATATATATATATATATATATATATATATATATATATATATATATATATATATATATATATACTAGCTGAGGTACCCGGCTTCGTCCGGGTTGAATAAGAATAATACAAATATATGATGAAAAGAACATGTATATTTTAGAGCAATATCACAGTGCATTTCCTACATGACGTTTTGTCAATTTTCAATTTCTCAAAACCTCTGGGTATACAACATTTCTGGTTTTCTTACTTGGTGCCAAGACATAAAGATTGCTTGGTTTTCCAACCCTCGAGCAGCCCACGTACAGCTGGCCATGGGCAAACACTTGTTCTGTGAAGTTCAGGCCTACAACCTTCATTGATTGCCCCTGCGCCTTGTTGATGGACATAGCAAAACATAGCCCGATGGGGAACAGAATCCTCTTGAAGGAGAATGGAAGGTCAGGTGGAATAAGTGGTATCCTTGGAATGAATACTTTCTCTCCTCTGTATTGTCCTGAGAGGATGGTTGCCTCGAGGACATGCGGCATCATTTGCTGGATTGTCATTCGTGTTCCATTACACAGCTTTGGTGGATCAAGATTCCTTAGAAGCATGATTGGTGCTCCCACCTTGAGAATCAACCTGTATGTTGGGAGTCCTTGAGGCTGAAGACTGTTGAGAAAGGCAGTTGGGAAGTTTACTGCCTGATCTTCATCTGTCACTTTGTCAAGAGAATCATAATTTCTTTCATGACCGGGAAGTTGGTGGAGGAGCAAATTGTTGATCTCTTGAACAGCATTGTTCTTGGGGGCCAAAATGGCTCTTTCGGCAAGCCATGATGAGTCCTGGAACTGGGTCTCCATATTGGGAAAGACATTTTTGATCAAGTCATCTTTTGTTTCAACAAACTGTCCAAATGGTAGAATTATTTGTTCTGATGCATCTTGAGGGTATAGGCCATTGCCAACTTTCAAAAGCTGGCTTGAGAATGCCCCTGCAGTGTTGTCACCAAGAAGGTGGACTCTCATGTTGGTATTCATGGTAAGTCTTTGCACATATGGCCAGAGGAGATAAGAAGACTTGATACAGGCCTTGACTTGATCTGCTCTTGTGCCCCGTTGGATGACTGGGAGAGTCTGACGAAAGTCTCCAGCCAGAACAGTTGTCACACCACCCATGATTTTCTTGTTGTTGCGAATATCTTGGAGTGTTCTGTTCACTGCTTCGAATGCCTGCTTGTGGTTCATAATAGCCTCATCCCAGATGATGATTTTGCACGGTTGAAGGATCTTGGCATTTGCTGAATTCTTGCTAATGTTGCAGGTTGGGGTGTCTTGCTTGGTCAAATCCAAAGGCAGTTTGAAAGTTGAGTGTGCTGTCCTTCCTCCTTCAAGAAGTGTAGCTGCAATTCCACTTGAGGCCACAGCCAGAGCAATTTCCGAATTTTGACGAACCTTGGCCAGGATGATATTAATGAGGAATATTTTTCCTGTCCCGCCAGGAGCATCGAGGAAGAATATCTTGCCAGCATCATCATCAACACTCTTCAGGATAGAATTAAAGGCTTGCTGCTGTTGGTCCTCAACCATTCTTGGGACATTCTGCTCTACAAATGTGGTCAGCTCTTCCATGTTGTAGTTTGTTTCCCTCAGAAGCCCCTGAGCCATTCCCTCAATGCTGTTTTCTGGTTGGGGCATTCCACAATTTGCCATAGTGGTTCCATAGGCAATCAGGTGCTTCTCTAGCTCAATCAGGGCTTGATTGTAGATTGCACAGTTGAAATCAATATCCACACCAGGGTTCTGACGTCTGGCCAAGTGAAGAAAGTCTTCAGACATATTTCCTTTGTGGTCCTCCCAGAGCTTCTCTGGATCCTGAATGTCACATGCTGCCAATATGATGGAAAACAGCTGCCGTAGTTGTTTTGGTGCCTGTGAGACTGCTGCCTCATCCATGGCTTTTTTCCAATGTTCATCCTCTTCCAATAGACCATGGAGTCGGCAGGCATCGTGGAAGGTGGCACAATCTTGACCATTAACCCATCGCAAATCTTTAAAGGATGTTGGACCTCTGACAGTGTGCAGGAGAAGGCGCAGAAAGAAACAGTCTCTGTTCTTTGGATGAACTGTGTAGACTCTGCCAATTGCGCTGCTGGCATAAACTCCAGGATAATTGTCTACTGGAATGTCCTTCTTCCTGCGATCCCACGTTTTGTTCTCCCATGTGTAGCCTACAACCTTCATTGATTGCCCCAGCACCAGAAATATGTCTTGAAATATTCCTGAAATAAGTTGTTGACCTTTTGGCCTATGTTAACCTCAAAAATAATTGGTGGTTTAATTCAGTGATCTGATATGCAAATCCTCTTCAAATTTCAAGTCAATTAGATGAAAATTGACGATTTTAGAAATTTGGCCCATATTGATATTTTCACCTTTAGACCTCAAAAATAATTGGTGGTTGAATTAGGTGACCCGATATGCAAATCCTATCCAAATTTCAAGTCAATTGGATGAAAATGTAGGATTTTTAAAACTTCACCTTAAGTTGTTGACCTTTAGCCTATGTTTACTTTTTGGCCGATGCTGATCTCAAAAAGAATTGGTGGTTCAATTTCAGTGACCTGATATGCAAATCCTCTTCACATTTCAAGTCAATCAGATGAAAGTTGAGGATTTTAGAAATTTGAAATTGTTGTTGCCTTTTGGCCTATGTTGCTCTTTTGGCCTATGGTGATCTCAAAAATAGTTGTTGGTTGAATTCAGTTTGCTGATATGTAAATCACATTCAAATTTCAAGTGAATCGGATGAAAATTGAGGATTTTAGAAACTAAAAAAAAAGAGTGGTTGACCTTTGGCCTACGTTGACCTTTTGGCCTACACCGATCTCAAAAATAGTTGGTGGTTTAATTCAGTAAGCCGATATGTAAATCCTATTCGAAGTTCAAGTCAATAGGATGAAAATTAAGGATTTTAGAATTGAGGCTGACGACTGTTGAGAAACTCAGTTGGGAGGTTTACTGCCTGATCTTCATGTCACTTTGTCAAGAGAATCATAATTTCTTTCATGACCGGGCAGCGAACGTCATTATGTGCGACTTTACGTCACTCCTACAGACGTGAAAACATTTGTTTTCCTTAAAAATATATTTTAAATAAATAAAATAGTACATAAATTAACAATAAAAGAAGCTAAAAAAAACAATTTAAAATACAATAAAAAGCACATTAAAAATATATAAATATGTACGTACAGTATACTGTACGTACGCGCACTGCTGATTCTCATTCAATACAGAGGCGACGTACAGTATTCCTTTACTGTGTCTGTGTTAGCCATGGGTCCGAAGAAGGATAATGCTAGTGTTTCCAAGCGTAATGTGGTTACGATGGACGATAAGGTAAATCTGATTAAAAGGTATGAAAAAGGTGGAAAAGTGTCGGTGATAGCGCATAGACCTTATCGCGAATCGGAACCGCAATGCGTCATGGGATCGGAAAGGGGCAATAGCGCCGCCACAAACTACACCATGGAATTGCAGCTGGCGCGGTTTTTTAAACCATTGATATTAAAATAAAAAGTCCCCTAGAACCACCGGAATTTTATGCTGATTCCGAATCTATGTCTAAAACTTTTCTCCGATGTGTAGTTCTTGAGTTATAAGCGGACATCAAGACAGACAGACAGACACTCCTCCTTTATATATAGAGATATATATATATAGAGATATATAGAGATATATATATATATATATATATCGAGATATATATATATATATAGAGATATATAGAGATATATATATATATAGAGATATATATATATATTGTTGCGGATATGGGATCTGGCCTCCATCCATATCCGCTTGTAAATATTCCCCTATTTCCCCAATACTCCCCAACTATCCCCAATCCCCCATTCCCTAGTCCCATGGTCTGTAAACAACACTCTGTAGCCCCGACCTTCCCCTTTTTCCCCCATTAAATGTCGTGCCCAGGTTCACCGCATCTCACGTAGACAACTATAGGACATCTTGCTAGTTATTCTTAGTCTATGTCAGTTAAGGACTCGTTTCCATTAATTCTGACTCTTCGTTGCACCAGAATGTTGTTGTTACGGACACGGAGTTGTTACGGACACGACTTTGATGTTATTGTGGGCCGAGCGGAATGGCCGCCGTGTTCGCACAAGTTACCCGATTATACTCGAACGTTGGCCGGGTCGCACCACAGCTAGTCAATAGGGAAAAGACAAAGGCGACGAATGCAAAGAGGAAAAAGGAATAAAACGAGAAGACGTACAGACGAGTAATGGGGTTTATTATTTACACAAGCAAAACGGAGCAATCAAGGTTTATTTACAACACATAAGACGCAGGTGACACAGTGCAAATACTAGCTTATAGTTATACAGACTTAACTTATTCCCAGGACAGAACAAACAAAGACACTGACTCACGCGGGGAATTGCAGAGTGGATTGCTGGAAGGAGGTGTGTGGCTGGAGGGGGGGGGGGGGCGGCACGGAGCTGGCTGGAGCTTGATCCCGCACGGGACGTCGGGCTGGACCTCGACGGCCGCTGATGCCCCCGGGCCTGTCGTGTGCGCGGGATCACGGGTCGGAGCTGCTTGGTGGAGCCGATGCGCTGGTGGGGGGGTCTGGCGTGACGGGTTCTCTCCTCCTCACGCGCTCTTGCTCTGATGACCCAGCTCTGTTTCGTCCCTCCTTGTCTCAACTCAAAGTGCATCTCCTCTGGGAACACCCCCGCCGTGGGTTATATAGGCCCCGCCCCTCAACTTTTGCGAACCTCCCCCAAACGTTCTCTCCCCGCCCTCTCAAGCCAAACCCCTTGTTCATGGTTGGTCGAGTGGGGCTGGATCACTCCTCCCCTCTCTGACGAGGTGGGGACCCGCCTTTCTCCCCCGACTCGAGCCTCGTGGTCAATGGCGGTTATTGGAGGGGAGGTAATATGGAATCGAGGGCTCAGCAGTGACGAGAGGGGATGTAATATGGAAATGGAGGTTTTGGGGATGGGAAGGAAAGGGAGATTTTGGGGATGGGAAGGAAGGGGGGATCTATTCTCTTTCACTGGTGCAATGGAGTATTTCAATTAATGGAAGACACAGCCTTACACTAATACACATAATAAGGATATAACTGTCAAAAAAAGATATATCGTGTCCTGCATGTATGTTTTATGGACTAACTACGGGAACGCCCTTTTGACCTTTATACAACCACAAACGGAGGGAGGAGGGGTGATATTTTACAACAACCTTTTACAACAACATTTTACCACAACAATAAAATTAAAAAAACATTCTCATATCCACAACACTGCACCCTCCTCCCCTTAGGCACGTCCCGGGCCTATAACTTTTACCTTGGTGTGGCACGTAGGTGTAGTTCCCTCTACTTTTAACCTGACCCTGAGTGCGACAGTTTTAAAACATAAATAAATGTGTCCCGCTGCTCCATTGCACCCTGCCTAACAGACTTACGCCCACAGTTAACCGAATTGCGGAATGGTCTTCAAACTATACACTGACGGTGGGAAGCATTATTTACAATGACGCTATTTTTATTTACAAAACTAACCCAGGACCTGTGATTGTTCTTTCTGGGGGGGAGACAGTCTGCTCTGCATCAATGCACCATTAAAGCACCCAAAAACGCACCAAAGCACCCTCAAGCACCAATCGGTGCAGTCATCACTGTTCAACAATGTTCAATAAAAATAAAATCAACAACCCCTAACCCTGCAGGTGGTCTCTTGCTCTTCGGCTCCCTCTGCTGGTTATTATTATTTCTTCCAGTTGTTGTCATTCTTTTGCTTTGCTTACTGGCGGCCTATTTGCAATAAAGTGTGCCCAATGTGTCCTTTTTATTTTCTTTATTTATGGCCCACAGGGCCGACTACGTGTGGTTCACCTGTGGGGCATCGGTGCCCTGTGGCCAAGGTCCGCCAGCAAGATTTCGGGCCCTCATGGCCGGTTCCAGCAGAGGGGCCATGCCCCAACCCATGGGGTCCATAGGTGGTGCCCGGCCACAGACATGTGGTCCATAATGTGGTGCATCGATGCAGACAGCTGGTTCTGGGAATTTCGGGCGCACAATGGCCGACCCACGCACGCTCCCCTCGGCACCCAGTGGCGCACAGGTCATGTGGGAGACAAAAGGGGAAAGACAATTGAGCGAGGGGTAGGGTCACAAGGGTACACATCAATAAGGCAATGCAAGGCGAAATGCGTACGGAGGGCGAAGTGAGAAAGCTCGTCCCTACCGTACGTCACCCCCCCTGTCACCTACCCTACCCTTGCCCTTACCCCATATGTACAAAAATCTACACATTTACAAATTCGTCACTACCGTCACGTCTTCCCCATATTTCCCCTATATCAAATTCGTCTCCACAATCCCTCTACTTCAAAATTTGCCATCACCAAATTCATCATCAATCCTCATAAGGAGGCAGAGATGGAATTACGCACAATGTCACACCCACGTCATGATGCGTCTCACAATCCAAACATTTGCACAGTAAAAATAATAAGACATGGCATGGTGCGGAGTACCTGTCACCTCAGGTGAGTGGATGCAGATGGTGCGAGGAGATCCTTCATCCTAACTATCCTCTAAATGATTTTAACACACTTTACACTACCCGGGGTCTCTCCCTGCCAATCCATTGGCCAACTTACACTATGGGTTCTAAAAACCAATTCCCATTGACCAAACTGTGGTGCTTTTCAATTTGGGGTCTCACTCCCCCGATTCATCTCCCGGTGCCCTCGCACAATTTCTGGGCCGCGACGTGTAACTCTCCCAGCAGGTCTACCCACCTGCACACCCCCACCACTGCAGTTGCCTCCGAGCTTACCTGCTCCCTGCCCTAACCTAACTACCTGGGGAAGGCCCTCTGGCGCTCTCCCCACTCGGTGCCCTCTCTGGCACTGGGCTACCCGGGTCCGTCCTCCGGATCCTCGGGCCCCACTGACACTAACGGCTCCCAGAGCCCACCTGCAGCCTCACCTGGCCGACATCCTCACAGTGGTGGAGTGCCCAAACCAACTACACACACTAACAGGCTACACGCCCAGCCATTTCCACAACACTAATGCACCCATCCAAATACCATTCTGTCACCCGCACCACAGATGCCAATATCCAACCACAATTTACCTGTACCCTCTACCTAACACTTACACTACCCGCCCCGGGTATCCGTGATGGGGGTCCACTCTTCCCCCATTCACACCTTCGCACCAGCCACTCCACTCCACAATTTCCACCATTCTCACTCCACGACCATCCATTCCAATCCTCCAGACCATTTATTCCATACACCTGTCTTTCATTCACCTGTCGTTGCACACCTGTGCAATCCTACCTGGTGCCACCTGCACCCTCCTCCTCTTCCTGGACCATTTGGTCAACACAACACGCAATCACCACTACTCCCTCATACACTGCTCCACACACCTGTTCAGTTGCACACCTGTGCAATCACACCTGTTCAATTCTCACACATACAGCATCATCTCATCTAACTACTCCCCTCTGAAACTTGCGCTTCCCAGTCGTCCCTTTAAACTATTGCGCTCCCTCGTCATTATCATCCACACTAATCTACCTGCGTCCCCCCTACAGGTATCAGTCACTAACTAACCTTAACGTCACCTAATGTCATCTTCGCTAGATCCCTACAATATAACCTAACTCACCCGGGCTAGTTTTCACTGCCATACACCCCATAAGCTATAGCGCATTTGCCCCACTTGGGAAGGGTGGCAGGGATGCCAGCCTTACCCACCGGGCCCATCGCTCACTACCAATTTTGCACATCAAATTTCAACAAATCAAAAATTTGGCCAATCACTGCCCATCATCTGCCAATCATTACTGCCAATCCTTTGCCAATCATCAAATTTTGTTTTTCTCTAATTTTGGGGCCAAAACACTATCCTCATCACCCGTCTACTTATTAGATCCTCTCGGTGCGCCGTGACATCATTAAACTCGGTTCGTAAAGCCGAGCAATGAATTCGGGTGGTTTGGTTGCCTGCAGGTTGAATCCGTCCGGCTTTCGGTTCAAGGGAGGTGGTTTGGTTGGACCGAGGCTCCACGCACCATCTCGGCGCGGCACCTTGCGGTCCCGGCCCCGGGCCCGATGGCTCAATCTCCCCCGGTCGGAACCCCGTCCCCACGAGGGGGCACCGTTCCGCCTCCTCCCACTCGCCCTTGAACCGGACCGGTCGCCTCGCCCGACAAAGCCCGGACTCGACCGTGCGGGGCGGGGCCAAGCCCGAATCGGCAACGACGCTTCGAAGAGAAACGACGCAGCTTCGATCGGCGCCGGGCCTCGCACCCAACAAAGCACCCCGCGCCCTGAGTGCTCGCATCGGCTATCCGTCGCTCTAACCACTAACCTGGTTACCATCGATGCTTTACTTGCATGCTTACAAGCATACGCTACCCCTTTCACCCTCACAAAACCTGGCGTTCCAACGCCGTCCGTACATTCCACCAACGCTCTCCCTGTTACACACCACACCTCTCGCGCACACTTTGGTCCACACCTCTCCTCCGTTACGTCCTCCGTAACACTCACCATGGGCGTGCACTCCGTATTGCTCTCACTCCCTGTGCCACACCCCGTGCCCGTACACACCGACGTGCATTCTCGCTCGCACTCGGTTTCACTCCCACACTTTATAACACACCCACTCGCCGACGCACACTTTTTCCTCCCACGCGTGCCATTTCCACTCACACGGGACCCTTCACCAACGCCCGGCTGCTTCCTCGATCCCAAGCGCGCGAAAATTCTTTTGTCGCTAAACACCCTCTTACAAAATCTCCCCGCACAATACACAGCACGTCTCACCTTCGGGGTTCTTCTTCCTCCCTGCACCAAAACCTGCAAACTTCCATTTGGATTAACGAGTACATCATCATGATTTGAGCAGGGACTTTGTACATAATCCATTTCTCCCTGCAATTCCCGGGCTACCTCCGTCATCTCTTCAATTTTAATTCCCAGCACTGCTTTTTCTTTATTAACCTCGGCGACCGCTGGCTTTAATAAAACACCCTCTACCTCATCGGTCGCCGGTTTTTCCAAACCCCGTGTCGCGATTTCTACCCCCGTCATTGTACCCGTGCTTTCCTCCGCTTCGCTCAACCAGCGCTTTTCGACTCGCGTTACCTCCTCGTGCACCCCTGGGACCCTTTCGCCCACCATGCGATCCATGGTCTCCCCACATTTTTGCATGCGGTCACCCATTCTGTTCGTTATTGCTTCAATTTGGTTTCCTATCCTGTTTTCCATTTCTAGCATGAGGGCCTCCATTTGTAGCACAAGGTTCGAATCCAACAATACTACGGTCACGGGCGCGGCAAAATTTGGTGCCGCTGTAACCACGTGCGCGAGAGAGCCATTTTGTGCACCTGATACCCCCTCAACCACACCTTCTTTACTCTCCTCCACCATTTTCTCCACATACATTTCCCCGAGGTCCTGGGTCGATTCTACCCCGTCTATCTCTCCCACCGGCATCCCGTCGCCTTGACCAGCCATGGCGCGATTTCAAAATTCGGATTTTATAAAACAAAACAAATTTCGGCCGCTCCAAATTTTGACCAATTTTTTTTTTTTTCTCTATTCGTTTTTTTTTTTTTTTAATTTGGTCGGGCCTCGAATCTCACTCCCAGACACCAATTGTTACGGACACGACTTTGATGTTATGCTGGGCCGAGCGGAATGGCCGCCGTGTTCGCACAAGTTACCCGATTATACTCGAACGTTGGCCGGGTCGCACCACAGCTAGTCAATAGGGAAAAGACAAAGGCGACGAATGCAAAGAGGAAAAAGGAATAAAACGAGAAGACGTACAGACGAGTAATGGGGTTTATTATTTACACAAGCAAAACGGAGCAATCAAGGTTTATTTACAACACATAAGACGCAGGTGACACAGTGCAAATACTAGCTTATAGTTATACAGACTTAACTTATTCCCAGGACAGAACAAACAAAGACACTGACTCACGCGGGGAATTGCAGAGTGGATTGCTGGAAGGAGGTGTGTGGCTGGAGGGGGGGGGGGGGGGCGGCACGGAGCTGGCTGGAGCTTGATCCCGCACGGGACGTCGGGCTGGACCTCGACGGCCGCTGATGCCCCCGGGCCTGTCGTGTGCGCGGGATCACGGGTCGGTGCTGCTTGGTGGAGCCGATGCGCTGGTGGGGGGGTCTGGCGTGACGGGTTCTCTCCTCCTCACGCGCTCTTGCTCTGATGACCCAGCTCTGTTTCGTCCCTCCTTGTCTCAACTCAAAGTGCATCTCCTCTGGGAACACCCCCGCCGTGGGTTATATAGGCCCCGCCCCTCAACTTTTGCGAACCTCCCCCAAACGTTCTCTCCCCGCCCTCTCAAGCCAAACCCCTTGTTCATGGTTGGTCGAGTGGGGCTGGATCACTCCTCCCCTCTCTGACGAGGTGGGGACCCGCCTTTCTCCCCCGACTCGAGCCTCGTGGTCAATGGCGGTTATTGGAGGGGAGGTAATATGGAATCGAGGGCTCAGCAGTGACGAGAGGGGATGTAATATGGAAATGGAGGTTTTGGGGATGGGAAGGAAAGGGAGATTTTGGGGATGGGAAGGAAGGGGGGATCTATTCTCTTTCACTGGTGCAATGGAGTATTTCAATTAATGGAAGACACAGCCTTACACTAATACACATAATAAGGATATAACTGTCAAAAAAAGATATATCGTGTCCTGCATGTATGTTTTATGGACTAACTACGGGAACGCCCTTTTGACCTTTATACAACCACAAACGGAGGGAGGAGGGGTGATATTTTACAACAACCTTTTACAACAACATTTTACCACAACAATAAAATTAAAAAAACATTCTCATATCCACAACACTGCACCCTCCTCCCCTTAGGCACGTCCCGGGCCTATAACTTTTACCTTAGTGTGGCACGTAGGTGTAGTTCCCTCTACTTTTAACCTGACCCTGAGTGCGACAGTTTTAAAACATAAATAAATGTGTCCCGCTGCTCCATTGCACCCTGCCTAACAGACTTACGCCCACAGTTAACCGAATTGCGGAATGGTCTTCAAACTATACACTGACGGTGGGAAGCATTATTTACAATGACGCTATTTTTATTTACAAAACTAACCCAGGACCTGTGATTGTTCTTTCTGGGGGGGAGACAGTCTGCTCTGCATCAATGCACCATTAAAGCACCCAAAAACGCACCAAAGCACCCTCAAGCACCAATCGGTGCAGTCATCACTGTTCAACAATGTTCAATAAAAATAAAATCAACAACCCCTAACCCTGCAGGTGGTCTCTTGCTCTTCGGCTCCCTCTGCTGGTTATTATTATTTCTTCCAGTTGTTGTCATTCTTTTGCTTTGCTTACTGGCGGCCTATTTGCAATAAAGTGTGCCCAATGTGTCCTTTTTATTTTCTTTATTTATGGCCCACAGGGCCGACTACGTGTGGTTCACCTGTGGGGCATCGGTGCCCTGTGGCCAAGGTCCGCCAGCAAGATTTCGGGCCCTCATGGCCGGTTCCAGCAGAGGGGCCATGCCCCAACCCATGGGGTCCATAGGTGGTGCCCGGCCACAGACATGTGGTCCATAATGTGGTGCATCGATGCAGACAGCTGGTTCTGGGAATTTCGGGCGCACAATGGCCGACCCACGCACGCTCCCCTCGGCACCCAGTGGCGCACAGGTCATGTGGGAGACAAAAGGGGAAAGACAATTGAGCGAGGGGTAGGGTCACAAGGGTACACATCAATAAGGCAATGCAAGGCGAAATGCGTACGGAGGGCGAAGTGAGAAAGCTCGTCCCTACCGTACGTCACCCCCCCTGTCACCTACCCTACCCTTGCCCTTACCCCATATGTACAAAAATCTACACATTTACAAATTCGTCACTACCGTCACGTCTTCCCCATATTTCCCCTATATCAAATTCGTCTCCACAATCCCTCTACTTCAAAATTTGCCATCACCAAATTCATCATCAATCCTCATAAGGAGGCAGAGATGGAATTACGCACAATGTCACACCCACGTCATGATGCGTCTCACAATCCAAACATTTGCACAGTAAAAATAATAAGACATGGCATGGTGCGGAGTACCTGTCACCTCAGGTGAGTGGATGCAGATGGTGCGAGGAGATCCTTCATCCTAACTATCCTCTAAATGATTTTAACACACTTTACACTACCCGGGGTCTCTCCCTGCCAATCCATTGGCCAACTTACACTATGGGTTCTAAAAACCAATTCCCATTGACCAAACTGTGGTGCTTTTCAATTTGGGGTCTCACTCCCCCGATTCATCTCCCGGTGCCCTCGCACAATTTCTGGGCCGCGACGTGTAACTCTCCCAGCAGGTCTACCCACCTGCACACCCCCACCACTGCAGTTGCCTCCGAGCTTACCTGCTCCCTGCCCTAACCTAACTACCTGGGGAAGGCCCTCTGGCGCTCTCCCCACTCGGTGCCCTCTCTGGCACTGGGCTACCCGGGTCCGTCCTCCGGATCCTCGGGCCCCACTGACACTAACGGCTCCCAGAGCCCACCTGCAGCCTCACCTGGCCGACATCCTCACAGTGGTGGAGTGCCCAAACCAACTACACACACTAACAGGCTACACGCCCAGCCATTTCCACAACACTAATGCACCCATCCAAATACCATTCTGTCACCCGCACCACAGATGCCAATATCCAACCACAATTTACCTGTACCCTCTACCTAACACTTACACTACCCGCCCCGGGTATCCGTGATGGGGGTCCACTCTTCCCCCATTCACACCTTCGCACCAGCCACTCCACTCCACAATTTCCACCATTCTCACTCCACGACCATCCATTCCAATCCTCCAGACCATTTATTCCATACACCTGTCTTTCATTCACCTGTCGTTGCACACCTGTGCAATCCTACCTGGTGCCACCTGCACCCTCCTCCTCTTCCTGGACCATTTGGTCAACACAACACGCAATCACCACTACTCCCTCATACACTGCTCCACACACCTGTTCAGTTGCACACCTGTGCAATCACACCTGTTCAATTCTCACACATACAGCATCATCTCATCTAACTACTCCCCTCTGAAACTTGCGCTTCCCAGTCGTCCCTTTAAACTATTGCGCTCCCTCGTCATTATCATCCACACTAATCTACCTGCGTCCCCCCTACAGGTATCAGTCACTAACTAACCTTAACGTCACCTAATGTCATCTTCGCTAGATCCCTACAATATAACCTAACTCACCCGGGCTAGTTTTCACTGCCATACACCCCATAAGCTATAGCGCATTTGCCCCACTTGGGAAGGGTGGCAGGGATGCCAGCCTTACCCACCGGGCCCATCGCTCACTACCAATTTTGCACATCAAATTTCAACAAATCAAAAATTTGGCCAATCACTGCCCATCATCTGCCAATCATTACTGCCAATCCTTTGCCAATCATCAAATTTTGTTTTTCTCTAATTTTGGGGCCAAAACACTATCCTCATCACCCGTCTACTTATTAGATCCTCTCGGTGCGCCGTGACATCATTAAACTCGGTTCGTAAAGCCGAGCAATGAATTCGGGTGGTTTGGTTGCCTGCAGGTTGAATCCGTCCGGCTTTCGGTTCAAGGGAGGTGGTTTGGTTGGACCGAGGCTCCACGCACCATCTCGGCGCGGCACCTTGCGGTCCCGGCCCCGGGCCCGATGGCTCAATCTCCCCCGGTCGGAACCCCGTCCCCACGAGGGGGCACCGTTCCGCCTCCTCCCACTCGCCCTTGAACCGGACCGGTCGCCTCGCCCGACAAAGCCCGGACTCGACCGTGCGGGGCGGGGCCAAGCCCGAATCGGCAACGACGCTTCGAAGAGAAACGACGCAGCTTCGATCGGCGCCGGGCCTCGCACCCAACAAAGCACCCCGCGCCCTGAGTGCTCGCATCGGCTATCCGTCGCTCTAACCACTAACCTGGTTACCATCGATGCTTTACTTGCATGCTTACAAGCATACGCTACCCCTTTCACCCTCACAAAACCTGGCGTTCCAACGCCTTCCGTACATTCCACCAACGCTCTCCCTGTTACACACCACACCTCTCGCGCACACTTTGGTCCACACCTCTCCTCCGTTACGTCCTCCGTAACACTCACCATGGGCGTGCACTCCGTATTGCTCTCACTCCCTGTGCCACACCCCGTGCCCGTACACACCGACGTGCATTCTCGCTCGCACTCGGTTTCACTCCCACACTTTATAACACACCCACTCGCCGACGCACACTTTTTCCTCCCACGCGTGCCATTTCCACTCACACGGGACCCTTCACCAACGCCCGGCTGCTTCCTCGATCCCAAGCGCGCGAAAATTCTTTTGTCGCTAAACACCCTCTTACAAAATCTCCCCGCACAATACACAGCACGTCTCACCTTCGGGGTTCTTCTTCCTCCCTGCACCAAAACCTGCAAACTTCCATTTGGATTAACGAGTACATCATCATGATTTGAGCAGGGACTTTGTACATAATCCATTTCTCCCTGCAATTCCCGGGCTACCTCCGTCATCTCTTCAATTTTAATTCCCAGCACTGCTTTTTCTTTATTAACCTCGGCGACCGCTGGCTTTAATAAAACACCCTCTACCTCATCGGTCGCCGGTTTTTCCAAACCCCGTGTCGCGATTTCTACCCCCGTCATTGTACCCGTGCTTTCCTCCGCTTCGCTCAACCAGCGCTTTTCGACTCGCGTTACCTCCTCGTGCACCCCTGGGACCCTTTCGCCCACCATGCGATCCATGGTCTCCCCACATTTTTGCATGCGGTCACCCATTCTGTTCGTTATTGCTTCAATTTGGTTTCCTATCCTGTTTTCCATTTCTAGCATGAGGGCCTCCATTTGTAGCACAAGGTTCGAATCCAACAATACTACGGTCACGGGCGCGGCAAAATTTGGTGCCGCTGTAACCACGTGCGCGAGAGAGCCATTTTGTGCACCTGATACCCCCTCAACCACACCTTCTTTACTCTCCTCCACCATTTTCTCCACATACATTTCCCCGAGGTCCTGGGTCGATTCTACCCCGTCTATCTCTCCCACCGGCATCCCGTCGCCTTGACCAGCCATGGCGCGATTTCAAAATTCGGATTTTATAAAACAAAACAAATTTCGGCCGCTCCAAATTTTGACCAATTTTTTTTTTTTTCTCTATTCGTTTTTTTTTTTTTTAAATTTGGTCGGGCCTCGAATCTCACTCCCAGACACCAATTGTTACGGACACGACTTTGATGTTATGCTGGGCCGAGCGGAATGGCCGCCGTGTTCGCACAAGTTACCCGATTATACTCGAACGTTGGCCGGGTCGCACCACAGCTAGTCAATAGGGAAAAGACAAAGGCGACGAATGCAAAGAGGAAAAAGGAATAAAACGAGAAGACGTACAGACGAGTAATGGGGTTTATTATTTACACAAGCAAAACGGAGCAATCAAGGTTTATTTACAACACATAAGACGCAGGTGACACAGTGCAAATACTAGCTTATAGTTATACAGACTTAACTTATTCCCAGGACAGAACAAACAAAGACACTGACTCACGCGGGGAATTGCAGAGTGGATTGCTGGAAGGAGGTGTGTGGCTGGAGGGGGGGGGGGGGGGGGCGGCACGGAGCTGGCTGGAGCTTGATCCCGCACGGGACGTCGGGCTGGACCTCGACGGCCGCTGATGCCCCCGGGCCTGTCGTGTGCGCGGGATCACGGGTCGGTGCTGCTTGGTGGAGCCGATGCGCTGGTGGGGGGGTCTGGCGTGACGGGTTCTCTCCTCCTCACGCGCTCTTGCTCTGATGACCCAGCTCTGTTTCGTCCCTCCTTGTCTCAACTCAAAGTGCATCTCCTCTGGGAACACCCCCGCCGTGGGTTATATAGGCCCCGCCCCTCAACTTTTGCGAACCTCCCCCAAACGTTCTCTCCCCGCCCTCTCAAGCCAAACCCCTTGTTCATGGTTGGTCGAGTGGGGCTGGATCACTCCTCCCCTCTCTGACGAGGTGGGGACCCGCCTTTCTCCCCCGACTCGAGCCTCGTGGTCAATGGCGGTTATTGGAGGGGAGGTAATATGGAATCGAGGGCTCAGCAGTGACGAGAGGGGATGTAATATGGAAATGGAGGTTTTGGGGATGGGAAGGAAAGGGAGATTTTGGGGATGGGAAGGAAGGGGGGATCTATTCTCTTTCACTGGTGCAATGGAGTATTTCAATTAATGGAAGACACAGCCTTACACTAATACACATAATAAGGATATAACTGTCAAAAAAAGATATATCGTGTCCTGCATGTATGTTTTATGGACTAACTACGGGAACGCCCTTTTGACCTTTATACAACCACAAACGGAGGGAGGAGGGGTGATATTTTACAACAACCTTTTACAACAACATTTTACCACAACAATAAAATTAAAAAAACATTCTCATATCCACAACACTGCACCCTCCTCCCCTTAGGCACGTCCCGGGCCTATAACTTTTACCTTAGTGTGGCACGTAGGTGTAGTTCCCTCTACTTTTAACCTGACCCTGAGTGCGACAGTTTTAAAACATAAATAAATGTGTCCCGCTGCTCCATTGCACCCTGCCTAACAGACTTACGCCCACAGTTAACCGAATTGCGGAATGGTCTTCAAACTATACACTGACGGTGGGAAGCATTATTTACAATGACGCTATTTTTATTTACAAAACTAACCCAGGACCTGTGATTGTTCTTTCTGGGGGGGAGACAGTCTGCTCTGCATCAATGCACCATTAAAGCACCCAAAAACGCACCAAAGCACCCTCAAGCACCAATCGGTGCAGTCATCACTGTTCAACAATGTTCAATAAAAATAAAATCAACAACCCCTAACCCTGCAGGTGGTCTCTTGCTCTTCGGCTCCCTCTGCTGGTTATTATTATTTCTTCCAGTTGTTGTCATTCTTTTGCTTTGCTTACTGGCGGCCTATTTGCAATAAAGTGTGCCCAATGTGTCCTTTTTATTTTCTTTATTTATGGCCCACAGGGCCGACTACGTGTGGTTCACCTGTGGGGCATCGGTGCCCTGTGGCCAAGGTCCGCCAGCAAGATTTCGGGCCCTCATGGCCGGTTCCAGCAGAGGGGCCATGCCCCAACCCATGGGGTCCATAGGTGGTGCCCGGCCACAGACATGTGGTCCATAATGTGGTGCATCGATGCAGACAGCTGGTTCTGGGAATTTCGGGCGCACAATGGCCGACCCACGCACGCTCCCCTCGGCACCCAGTGGCGCACAGGTCATGTGGGAGACAAAAGGGGAAAGACAATTGAGCGAGGGGTAGGGTCACAAGGGTACACATCAATAAGGCAATGCAAGGCGAAATGCGTACGGAGGGCGAAGTGAGAAAGCTCGTCCCTACCGTACGTCACCCCCCCTGTCACCTACCCTACCCTTGCCCTTACCCCATATGTACAAAAATCTACACATTTACAAATTCGTCACTACCGTCACGTCTTCCCCATATTTCCCCTATATCAAATTCGTCTCCACAATCCCTCTACTTCAAAATTTGCCATCACCAAATTCATCATCAATCCTCATAAGGAGGCAGAGATGGAATTACGCACAATGTCACACCCACGTCATGATGCGTCTCACAATCCAAACATTTGCACAGTAAAAATAATAAGACATGGCATGGTGCGGAGTACCTGTCACCTCAGGTGAGTGGATGCAGATGGTGCGAGGAGATCCTTCATCCTAACTATCCTCTAAATGATTTTAACACACTTTACACTACCCGGGGTCTCTCCCTGCCAATCCATTGGCCAACTTACACTATGGGTTCTAAAAACCAATTCCCATTGACCAAACTGTGGTGCTTTTCAATTTGGGGTCTCACTCCCCCGATTCATCTCCCGGTGCCCTCGCACAATTTCTGGGCCGCGACGTGTAACTCTCCCAGCAGGTCTACCCACCTGCACACCCCCACCACTGCAGTTGCCTCCGAGCTTACCTGCTCCCTGCCCTAACCTAACTACCTGGGGAAGGCCCTCTGGCGCTCTCCCCACTCGGTGCCCTCTCTGGCACTGGGCTACCCGGGTCCGTCCTCCGGATCCTCGGGCCCCACTGACACTAACGGCTCCCAGAGCCCACCTGCAGCCTCACCTGGCCGACATCCTCACAGTGGTGGAGTGCCCAAACCAACTACACACACTAACAGGCTACACGCCCAGCCATTTCCACAACACTAATGCACCCATCCAAATACCATTCTGTCACCCGCACCACAGATGCCAATATCCAACCACAATTTACCTGTACCCTCTACCTAACACTTACACTACCCGCCCCGGGTATCCGTGATGGGGGTCCACTCTTCCCCCATTCACACCTTCGCACCAGCCACTCCACTCCACAATTTCCACCATTCTCACTCCACGACCATCCATTCCAATCCTCCAGACCATTTATTCCATACACCTGTCTTTCATTCACCTGTCGTTGCACACCTGTGCAATCCTACCTGGTGCCACCTGCACCCTCCTCCTCTTCCTGGACCATTTGGTCAACACAACACGCAATCACCACTACTCCCTCATACACTGCTCCACACACCTGTTCAGTTGCACACCTGTGCAATCACACCTGTTCAATTCTCACACATACAGCATCATCTCATCTAACTACTCCCCTCTGAAACTTGCGCTTCCCAGTCGTCCCTTTAAACTATTGCGCTCCCTCGTCATTATCATCCACACTAATCTACCTGCGTCCCCCCTACAGGTATCAGTCACTAACTAACCTTAACGTCACCTAATGTCATCTTCGCTAGATCCCTACAATATAACCTAACTCACCCGGGCTAGTTTTCACTGCCATACACCCCATAAGCTATAGCGCATTTGCCCCACTTGGGAAGGGTGGCAGGGATGCCAGCCTTACCCACCGGGCCCATCGCTCACTACCAATTTTGCACATCAAATTTCAACAAATCAAAAATTTGGCCAATCACTGCCCATCATCTGCCAATCATTACTGCCAATCCTTTGCCAATCATCAAATTTTGTTTTTCTCTAATTTTGGGGCCAAAACACTATCCTCATCACCCGTCTACTTATTAGATCCTCTCGGTGCGCCGTGACATCATTAAACTCGGTTCGTAAAGCCGAGCAATGAATTCGGGTGGTTTGGTTGCCTGCAGGTTGAATCCGTCCGGCTTTCGGTTCAAGGGAGGTGGTTTGGTTGGACCGAGGCTCCACGCACCATCTCGGCGCGGCACCTTGCGGTCCCGGCCCCGGGCCCGATGGCTCAATCTCCCCCGGTCGGAACCCCGTCCCCACGAGGGGGCACCGTTCCGCCTCCTCCCACTCGCCCTTGAACCGGACCGGTCGCCTCGCCCGACAAAGCCCGGACTCGACCGTGCGGGGCGGGGCCAAGCCCGAATCGGCAACGACGCTTCGAAGAGAAACGACGCAGCTTCGATCGGCGCCGGGCCTCGCACCCAACAAAGCACCCCGCGCCCTGAGTGCTCGCATCGGCTATCCGTCGCTCTAACCACTAACCTGGTTACCATCGATGCTTTACTTGCATGCTTACAAGCATACGCTACCCCTTTCACCCTCACAAAACCTGGCGTTCCAACGCCGTCCGTACATTCCACCAACGCTCTCCCTGTTACACACCACACCTCTCGCGCACACTTTGGTCCACACCTCTCCTCCGTTACGTCCTCCGTAACACTCACCATGGGCGTGCACTCCGTATTGCTCTCACTCCCTGTGCCACACCCCGTGCCCGTACACACCGACGTGCATTCTCGCTCGCACTCGGTTTCACTCCCACACTTTATAACACACCCACTCGCCGACGCACACTTTTTCCTCCCACGCGTGCCATTTCCACTCACACGGGACCCTTCACCAACGCCCGGCTGCTTCCTCGATCCCAAGCGCGCGAAAATTCTTTTGTCGCTAAACACCCTCTTACAAAATCT